>NC_134363.1:27276528-27394028 GCF_048569485.1 Anomaloglossus baeobatrachus | reverse complement strand
ATCCTTGGCCTCTTCCTGGTATCATGTTCTCCATCCTTGGCCTCTTCCTGGTATCATTTTCTCCATCCTTGGCCTCTTCCTGGTATCATGTTCTCCATCCTTGGCCTCTTTCTGGTATCATGTTCTCCATCCTTGGCCTCTTCCTGGTATCATGTTCTCCATCCTTGGCCTCTTCCTGGTATCATGTTCTCCATCCTTGGCCTCTTCCTGGTATCATGTTCTCCATCCTTGGCCTCTTCCTGGTATCATGTTCTCCATTCTTGGCCTCTTCCTGGTATCATGTTCTCCATCCTTGGCCTCTTCCTGGTATCATGTTCTCCATCCTTGGCCTCTTCCTGGTATCATGTTCTCCATCCTTGGCCTCTTCCTGGTATAATATCTTCCATTTTTGGCCGCTCCTGATATAATGTCCTCCAATCTTGGCCCCTTCCTGTAATTTATGTCCCTGGTATAATATCCTCCATCCTGGGCTCTTTCCAGTAGTATATGTCCCTCATTCTGGTATAATATTCCCCATCCTGGGCCCCTTCCATTAACATATGTACATTGTATAATATGCCCCATCCTGAGCCTCTTCCGATAACATATGTTTCTGGTATAATATCCCCCATCCTGACCCCTTTTCAGGAATATATATCCCACTTCATGGTATAATAAGCCCCATCCTTGTCCCCTTCCAGTAACATATGTCCCTCACATATGTCCCTCATATAATATCCTCCACTTTCTGGTATATCCCCCATCCTGGGTCACTTCCAGAAACATATGTTACTGGTGTAATACCCCTCATACTGGGCCTCTTCAAGTATCATATGTACTTGGTATAATATCCCCCATCCTGGGCCCTTTCTAGTAATATATGTCCCCCATTCTGGTATTATATCCCAAATCCTGGGCCCCTTCTAGCAACATATGTGCCTGGTATAATATTCCCCATGCTGGGCCCCTTCCAGTAATATATGTGCCCCATTCTGGTATTATATCCCTCCTCCTGGGCTCCTTCCAGTAACATATGTCCCTGGTTTAATATCCACCATCTTGGGCCCCCTTCCAGTAACATGTTCCTGGTATATTATCCCCCATCATGGGCCTCTTCCTTAAACATATGTTTCTGGTATAATATCCCCCATCCTGGTCCCCTTCCAACAATATACTGTATGTCCCCATCCTGGTATATGGTCCCCTTTCAGCAATATATGTCCCCATCTTGGTATTATGTCCGGCATGATGGATTTCTTCCAGTAGTAATGTCACTGTTCTGTGGATCTTCTCCTACAAATATACAAAAAATAAACGATGTCCTCCACTTTCACAACGCATGGCTGACTTCAGCGTGAAAGTGTCAGGCAGCACATGATATCACTGTTATGCTTTACCTATGACTTGCATGCTGACGTCAGCTGCTGACCCCTGTTTATCCGGCAGCGTGTATTGCAGGGCAGGGAGCCAGCGGGTCTCTGCACCGCAATACATTTCAGCTAAATATGTGTCCAGCTGAAATAGCTTCTGGCATTGGCAGGCCCCTCTCCAGCATGGGCCCGATCATGGTTGCACTCTCTACAAATGTGATTGCTATGTCCCTGCTTAGCTGTCTTGGCAGCAGCCGCCTGGCATTAGATACTACAGGTCAATTGACTGGTCAAAAATTTCTTGAAAAATTGTGATGCCGGTATGTTTCTTAAGTGCATAATCGTATGTTCATCTGTAGTTTTTCTAAGGCTGAGATGTACCGAAAACAAAAATTATTTACACATCTTATCTGAGGTTTATCATAATGAGCAAGTTGCCTCAACTGCTACTAAAACCAATTGCCTCAACTTCCGCCTTCACTGATAATGTCGCCATGGAAGTGTTGGGTAAGAGAATGGTTCGAAAAATATTTCAATAGAAGATACCGTGTTACATTATGTTTCCAGAGGGGTAATTTTTCAGTTTAGGGGGGACTATACTCACCCTGGGAAACTAAAAATCTGAAAAAAAGGGTGTTTGGCAGAATAGAGTTTGAAAAAAAACAATACAGGGATGCAAGCCTAGGCCAATCAAAATATAAAAAGTATATTTTATTCAATAGATAGTTAAAAAGGTTCGTGCGAAACGCGCGTCGGGTGCGGTGGGACCTAGCCTCACATGTGGCTCTCTTGACTGATAATTGTGCTTACATTAAGGCACTTGTTTTTGTATATCTGGATTTTGCTGCAATTTCTGACACATTTCTGTCTGTTAAGGGCGCTTTACACGCTACAATATATCTTACGATGTGTCGGCGGGGTCACATCGTAAGTGACGCACATCCGGCATCGTAAGTTACATTGTAGCATGTAACAGCTACGTGCGATTGCGATTGAACGGTAAAACGTTCATCGCATGCACGTCGTTCAATTCTTAAAAATTGAACGTCAGGTTGTTCATCGTACCTGGGGTAGCACACATCGCAGTGTGTGACACCCCGGGAACGATGAACAGATCTTACTTGCGTCCCGCGGCTCCCGCTGGCAATGCGGAAGTAAGGAGGTGGGTGGGATGTTTACATCCCGCTCATCTCCGCCCCTCCGCTTCTATTGGCCGGCTGCCGCGTGACGTCGATGTGACGCCGAACGTCCCTCCCACTCCAGGAAGTGGATGTTCGCCGCCCACATCGAGGTCATATGGACGGGTAAGTACGTGTGACGGGGGGTTATTCATTTGTGCGACACGTTCAACAAATTGAACGTGCCGCACATACGATGGGGGCGGGTCACATCGCTTACGATATCGTATGCTGGATCGTATGGTGTAAAGCAGGCTTTATGCATCTCTACTTACCTTTTTGATTTTTATGGTGATATTTACTGGGATACACTGATTTATCCATATATTTATATTTATGTATTAGCATATGCAATATTGCATTTTTGTACAATAGCAGCAGAGTTTTGCTAGGTGTCCCCCTTGTTTTTCCTTGTTTTTGTTGCTGTTTCATGCTTGGTTTTGAACCTTTTTAAATATTTATTGAATAAAATATACTTTTTACATTGTGATTGGCATAGGCTTGCATCCCTTTATTGGTGTTTTCTGTTCTTTTGCTTGCTGTCGCTATGTATGGATTGGGTTATAGGTTTTATTTGTACAATAAAATTTAGTTAAAGGAGCTTCTGAAAACATGTTACCACCACTTATCTACAGAACAGGTGATAACCTATTGGCTGGTGAGGTCTGAGAGCTGGAACCGGCACCAATTGGGTGGTGCACCTTCATTCCATGTTAGAATGGAACAGTGCTCAACTGCCACTCCATTTCTTCCCAATGGGACTGCCCTTGGTTTTTTCTGGTAACCCCATAGAGAATGAATGGAGTACCGGTTGGACATCCAAGCTAACGCTGCGTGTTGAAACAAGGATTAATTTTCCGACGTTGGAGATAAAGTTTCCCCATTCTGTCAATCACTGCAGGTCTTAGAGGTCGGAGGTAATTTGCTCTTCAACATGTGGGGCTTCTTCGTCAACAAAGAAGGGAAAGATTACACGAAACCCAAGCAAATCACATGCCTATAGTTACATTATAATCAATGAACAAATTACAATTTTTAATTATCACCTGAAATAACTTTTCGTTTTTACATTTGCAGAATTTTAGAACTGTTCCACCGACCACCGGTAAAGTCATGGAGGACCTTACAACAATGATTCCATTCTCCTATATTACGCAACTGGGCGAAACTTTTACCAATACCACTGAACACAACAACCAAAACCATGCATTGACTGCTGTGGATTACATTTCTTTGGTGGTTTACTCTTTAGCTTTTCTGCTCGGGACCATTGGGAATGGCCTGGTTATCTGGTTCACAGTCTTCAAGATGAAAAAGACAGTCAACGTCATTTGGTTTCTTAATTTGGCAATTGCCGACTTTTTGTTCACGTTATTCCTCCCCTTGAGCATCATCTACCTGGCGAACAGTTTCTACTGGCTCTTTGGAAACTTCATGTGCAAGTTGAACAGTATGGTGGCTTTCATCAATCTGTATGCAAGCGTCTTCCTACTCACCGCCATCAGTATGGACCGTTGTGCCTCTGTCATCATCCCAGTTTGGTGCCAAAACCACCGAACACCAAGACTAGCTTACTTTGTTGTCATAGCTGTTTGGATTATGGCTTTTATATTAAGCCTACCATACTTTATTTTTCGAGACACCTACCAGGACGATGAGATCAGTGTTTGCTATAACAATTTTGACCTTGAAGACCCTGAAGAATTAAACTTTGGTGTATCGCGGCACAAAGCGACCGTCATATTACGATTTGTTGTAGCATTTATTATTCCTTTCTCCATCATTGTCACGTGTTACTCTGTAATTGCCTTCCGCATCCATAAAAACCACTTGACCACCTCTTCCAAACCCTTCAACGTCATAATCGCCGTGATAATTACCTTCTTCCTCTGCTGGCTTCCTTACCACATTTTCTCCTTCCTGGAACTGCATGCATTTTATGGGAATGATGAACATCTGCCTAAAGTAGTTCGTGTTGGGATGCCACTAACTACCAGCCTCGCGTTCACGAACAGCTGCGTCAATCCTTTCCTCTATGTTTTTATTGGTCGGGACTTTCAAAATAAATTTGGAAAGTCCATCCTATCCATATTTGAAAAAGCCTTCAATGAAGAGTCTGAGCATAAGGACCTGAAGAGCAAGACCAAGTCTACGTCTGAATCCCAAATCATCTGATCCATGGAGATACCTTCATGGTTGAACTTTGTTTTGCCTATACTGAACAATCGGTAACCTGGATTTTTCGAGGTCTGTTATGTAAAGTATTGGAACTTTGCTTTTTGGCTATACCATATTGATGACAAAAGAGTTGGAGAGACTTTCCAAGGGGAAAATCCAACTCAACCTAAACGATTTCTTGTAGTGTGGGCCGCTTTAATGACCAAACTCAATCGGTCAAGGCAAGCTGTCCCAATAGTTTTCTAGCCTAAAATCTTCATTATAGACCATCTATTCTTCTGATGATAAGCTCATAAAGGGGGACAGCTGCTAAAAAGTTATCAGCTGCAATTTTTGAAGGAACCTGTCATCAAGTGTTTAATCACCTTACAAGGCCACCACAGTACAAATGGAGCATTACACAGTGTCTTTTAAAAATCAGTGCATGTATGCATGTTCTGGGTCTTCCAGATCTAGAAAGACTCTTTGCTCTGGCTAATGGATAAAGGTTCTACATTAAAGGGTTTACCCAGGATTATTTTTTTTTTACTATGGGCCCAAAATCTAGCAGGAAGGACTACCTGCCCAATCTTCGCTGGCACTGAGAGATCATGGACCTCTACTGCCGACTTCTGTTGACATCACGTGGACAGAGCTTGTCTTCGGCTCTGCTCTGTTGATGGATCGTGACTGCCAATGTCATGCTAATTGGCAGTCGGCTCCCTGCTTCCTAACTGCAGGGAGCTAGCAAGATATTGGCTGTCACGGTCCATCGACATCGCAGCCTCTCAGTCTGGAAGAAAAAGAGCTGTTCTGTTGACTTTGAATAGCTGAATCACTGGCAGGAGTGATTATTCATGACTGGTAAAACAGATATGTGGTTAGCAACTACACGCATGTTAGTTTTTAGACCCCTAGTAAAAAATAACATAGTCCTGGACAAACCCTTTTAAGGATCTTAGAACCTCTTTGTATGAAAGCAACTCCCATGAACAATAAAGGTAATTTTCTCCTGGTAGCCATGCTTTCAGTACATTGACCAGACAGCATTGTAATGCTATTTCCCTGCAGAATATTCCTATATTTTAAGGTTACTAGCATTTGAGGAGATGACTGTAATGACTTAGTATCTGATCACTTGTGTGGGGGGACTTTTCTTAATTAGGCTAGACATACTATTACTTTGTACTGCAAGTCAAGGGACATGAGCCATTGTTTCATGTCAGACTGTGCAGTGCCCTCTTTTGTTTGCTAATTTGTGGAATGCCTGTTGATTGCAGATTGCATTAGCCCCCTGTGGTGTACTGCTGTAGACTGCATCATTCAGAGGACAATTATGCAGTCGAATTGAACTAGCGACCAATGAAGGAACAGCTATCACACAACAATCCTGTGGGACACAATGCCCTGAAATGAGAGGTGAGGGATATAAAAGGGGGCCTGCTTCTGGTACCGGTGTGATTTCACAAGACATCAGCCTAGGGATCATGATTCCAGCTGCTGGATTGCAGAACTGCTGGAGAACCCAGGTTGGGACAATCTGTTCACCTGGCCACATACCTCATTTTGCTCAGTTAGCTTACTAAGCTTGCCACTATCTCCTCTCAGTGATGCCCGCCAAAAACCAGTGCTGCTGGCTTGGATAGTTGGTGCTGGATGCCCAGAAGTTGCAGAGGTTTTGATCGATGGTGAGGCAGATGAAGTATGAGGCTTTGTCACATGCGCTATTTTGTGATGGGATGTCCTCATTGCTGTTGTCTGTTGGAGACTCAATAAAGTCTTACCGGAGTGTGGTACCGTCGCCCTGTGTTGCTTGAGTAGTGTTGGACGTTCAGTGGGATGAGCCCTGGCCCCGTGCGGTCTTTCTGAAGACAGAGAGTGCACCCCTGACCAACATATCTCCAAAATGGTTGTAAACTTTTTTGGAACTTTTTGAAAGTCCCAATAGGCGAAGAAAGTTGCAAATTTTAATGTAAATACAGGTCGAGTCAAATGTGGCATTTTGTGGCACAATAGTTATGAAAATTATTAAGTCATTTGAAGGATCCCAGGAGTGATTTTTATTTTATTTATTTGTTTTTTTGTTTTTTTTATTATGCAGAGTATATTCTTCTGTAGCCCACAATGATGTAATAATTGTGTCATCTTTGAAAGAAATGTTTATTCAAATATTAAATGTGAAAACTGACTTATTGTACCTTAAATTTATACACCTTTCTATATATATTCACTTTTAAGTCTAAAATGTCACATTGATTAATTTCATGATATATTTTAGTAGTAATTGGTGCTCTATGTTTCTGATACAGGCCTGAAAATCTCTTTCAGAGACATAGCTCCAAATTCATAGTATCATAGTATCATAGTTTTTAAGGTTGAAGGGAGACTCTAAGGGCGGCTTTGCACACTACGACATCGCAGGTGCGATGTCGGTGGGGTCAAATCGAAAGTGACGCACATCCGGCATCACATGCGACATCGTAGTGTGTAAATCCTAGATGATACGATTAACAAGCGCAAAAGCGTCGTTATCGTATCATCGCTGCAGCCTCCGACATTTCCATAATTATGCTGCCGCGACAGGTACGATGTTGTTCCTCGCTCCTGCGGCAGCACACATCGCTGTGTATGAAGCCGCAGGAGCGAGGAACTTCACCTTACCTGCCTCCCGGCTGCAATGAGAAGGACGGAGGTGGGCGGGATGTTTACATCCTGCTCATCTCCGCCCCTCCACTTCAATTGGCCGCCTGCCGTGTGACGTCGCTGTGACGCCGCACGACCCGCCCCCTTAGGAAGGAGGCGGGTCGCCGGCCAGAGGGACGTCGCACGGCAGGTATGAGCGTCTGAAACTGCCGTAGCGATAATAATCGCTACGACAGCTTTCACTAGATATTGTGTCGCGGGCGGGGAGGAGGGTGTCAGCACACCGCGCTCACCCCTTCTGCTCGGGTCCGGCAGCTGCTCACTGGTGGCTCGAGCCGTGGGCCGGATCCCGGGGTTTCTCGAGCGACACTCCTCGCCCGTGAGTGAAAGGGGATGTTTGTTGGGTGTGGGGATTGTTATAGTTCATGACGCCACCCACGGTTGTGGTGATTGCACCACCGCTGCTCAGTGTGGGGGTCCCGGGGATGGTGATGCGGAGCAGCCAGGTGTTGTGTTGCCCCTCCGTGGGTAGGGGTTGGTGATCCCGGGGCCCGGTGATGAGATGTGAAGTGTAGGGCCTGGAGGGCGCAGGGACGCGGGGGCAGCGCTGTGCCTTGCGGCACTATGGTACTCACTCAGCCTGACACACGGACACAGTCTGTACGGTAAACCAACGGCTGGTAGGATGGTCCCACAGACGGCTGCACCTGCACTCCCGGTAGGTGACGGTGATGTCCCTCTTCCTTGCACCTGTGTTGTCTGATGGTAGCGGTGGATTCCCTCCGGTTACCCGCTCCCCGACTGCAATCTGGGCCGGAGGAGCTCTACACTTTGCCCGCAGGCGCTGGCCCTGGGGAAACTTGTGCCCTGGCGGTGGCGGTGTCTCCCCGGTAATGGTCGGGCTGTTGCCGTCAATCGGGACTTGGTTGTTGGGGGAGCTGCGTCCCCGTCACTGACGGATTTGGCAAATCTGGCGACTCCTAGCCTTGCCGGGGTCCGAGAGGCCCCTGCCCTGGTGCTGACTGTCCTTCGGAACACTGCTCCAGACCACCGGGCACACAGCCAACGGGGTCCTTCCAGGAACTTCTAAACGGTCCCCCTCCAGACAGTCACCGCCGTTGCTGACCTTGCTGTTCTGGCCCTCACAAAGCTGGACCCTTCAGGCTGTCTTTCTCTTCTGTTACTTTGCTTGCTTTTCCTCCTTTACTACTTTCTTTCCTTAACTCCTCCACTTCCTCCTCCTGGACTCCTCTCTCAAGCTCTCCCTGAGCTCTTCTCTGTTGTTTACTCTTGCCCTGCCTGGGCTATCTGCTGTTCACTCTTTCATGTCCCTAGCTGGACTGCCTGGTTACTTCCTGCCTCCAGAGCTGTGAGCTCCTTGGTGGGCGGAGCCAACCGCCTGGCCCACCCCCTGGTGTGCATCATCAGACTCCTGGAGAAAGGCAACAAGGGTTTGTGGTTAGCTGTGATGTGCCTACCTGGAGTGTGGGGTGTGGTGGTGTTGTGACCTGTGTCCCCTGGCTTGCCCAGGGCGACACAATTGCACGTGCGACGGGGGCGGGACTATTGCTACAGCATCGGTAACACATTGTTACCGATGTCGCAGCGTGCAAAGCCCGCCTAAGTCCATCTAGTTCAACCTGTAGCCTAACATGTTGATCCAGAGGAAGGAAAAAAAAAAACAAAAAACAAAAAAAAACCCCAATGTGACAAACAAGTTCCAATGGGGAAAAAATTTCCTTCCTGACTCCACATCCGGCAATCAGACTAGTTCCCTGGATCAATACCCTGTCATAAAATCTAATATACATAACTGGTAATATTAAATTTTTCAAGAAAGGCATCCAGGCTCTGCTTAAATGTTAGTAGTGAATCACTCATTACAACATCATGCGGCAGAGAGTTCCATAGTCTCACTGCTCGTACAGTAAAGAATCCTCGTCTGTGATTATGATTAAACCTTCTTTCCTCAAGACGTAGCGGATGCCCCCGTGTTCCAGTCGCAGGCCTAGGTGTAAAAAGATCTTTGGAAAGGTCTCTGTACTGTCCCCTCATATATTTATACATTGTGATTAGATCCCCCCTAAGCCTTCGTTTTTGCAAACTAAATAACCCCAAGTTTAATAACCTGTCTTGGTATTGCAGCCCACCCATTCCTCTAATAATCTTGGTGGCTCTTCTCTGCACCCTCTCCAGTTCAGCTATGTCCTTCTTATATATCGGTGACCAGAATTGTACACAGTATTCTAAGTGCGGTCGCACTAGTGACTTGTACAGAGGTAGAACTATATTTTTTTCATGAACACTTATACCTTTTTTAATACATCCCATTATTTTATTAGCCCTGGCAGCAGCTGCCTGACACTGTCCACTAAAGTGAAGTTTACCATCCACCCATACACCCAAGTCTTTTTCTGTGTCTGTTTTACCCAGTGTTCTACAATTAAGTACATAATCATAAATGTTATTTCCTCTACCCAAGTGCATGACCTTACATTTATCTACATTAAACTTCAATTGCCACTTCTCAGCCCAATCCTCCAATTTACATAAATCTCCCTGTAATATAAAATTATCCTCCTCTGTATTGATTACCCTGCAGAGTTTAGTATCATCTGCAAATATTGAAATTCTACTCCGCATGCCCCCAACAAGGTCATTAATAAATATGTTGAAAAGAAGCGGGCCCAATACTGACCCCTGTGGTACCCCACTATGAACTGAGACCCAGTCCGAGTACGTACCATTAATAACCACCCTTTGTTTCCTATCACTGAGCCAGTTTTTAACCCAGTTACACATATTTTCCCCTATCCCCATTATTCTCATTTTATGTACCAACCTTTTGTGTGGCACCGTATCAAAAGCTTTTGAAAAGTCCATATACACAACATCCACTGCATTTCCCTGGTCCAGGCTTGAACTTACCTCTTCATAGAAGCTGATCAAATTAGTTTGACAGGATCGATCCCTCATAAACCCATGTTGATACTCTGTCATAAGGTTATTTTTCTTGAGATACTCCAGTATAGCATCTCTCAAGAAACCCTCAAGGATTTTACCAACCGTAGAGGTTAAGCTTACCGGCCTATAATTTCCCGGCTCAGTTTTTGTCCCCTTTTTGAATATTGGCACCACATTTGCTATGCCCCAGTCCTGCGGTACCGACCCTGTTATTAAGGAATCTGAGAAGATTAAAAATAATGGTCTATCTATCACAGAACTCAATTCCTGTAGTACTCTGGGGTGTAGCCATCCGGGCCCGGAGATTTGTCAACCTTAGTGATTTCGAGGCGGCGGCGTACTTCCTGCTGGGTTAAGCAGGTAATATTCAAGGGTGAATTTATGGTATCACTGGTCATGTCATCTGCCATGGCATTTTCTTGTATAAAAACCGTAGAAAAAAATTCATTCAGCAGGTTGGCTTTACCCTCATCCCCTTCCACCATTTCACCAAGACTATTTTTAAGGGGGCCAACACTATCGCTTTTCAGTTTTTTACTGTTTATGTAGTTAAAGAATATTTTAGGATTATTTTTACTTTCTCTCGCAATGAGTCTCTCTGTCTCAAACTTAGCTAACTTAATTTGCTTTTTACATATTTTATTTAATTTTCTATAATTATATAATGCCTCATCACTACCTACCCTCTTTAATTCTTTTAAGGCTTTCTGTTTTTCTTTTATTGCTTCCCTTACAGCTCTATTTAGCCATAGGGGTTTCTTCCTATTTCTAGCATGTTTGTTCCCATAGGGTATATTTTCTGCACAAGCCCTATTCAGGATGCTCATAAAAGTCTCCCATTTGCTTTGTGTACTTTTATTACTTAGTACATCATCCCAGTTTATTGCACTAAGATCATCTCTCAACCGTTTAAAATTTGCTTTCCTGAAGTTTAGTGTCCTTGTAGCCCCTCTACTATACATCTTACTAAAGAATACATGAAAACTTATTATTTTGTGATCACTATTCCCCAAGTAACCCCCAACTTGTATATTTGATATGCGGTCTGGACTATTGGTTAGTACAAGGTCTAGTAGTGCTCCCCCTTTTGTGGGGTCCTGTACCATTTGTGAAAGGTAATTATCTTTCATTGTTATCAAAAATCTATTTCCTTTGCTGGAACTGCAAGTTTCTGTTCCCCAATTTATATCAGGATAGTTAAAGTCCCCCATAATAATTACCTCTCCGAGACTCGCTGCTTTATCAATTTGCTTTATGAGGAGATTCTCTACCTCTTCCATAATATTCGGCGTCTTATAACACACCCCTATCAGTATTTTATTATTCATTCTCCCCCCCCTTATCTCCACCCATAGGGACTCTACATTCTCAGTACCCTCACATATGTTGTCACGCAGGATGGGTTTTAAGGATGATTTTACATATAGACACACACCTCCCCCTCGCTTATTTGTACGGTCATTCCTGAATAGGCTATAACCCTGTAAATTAACAGCCCAGTCATAGCTCTCATCCAGCCATGTCTCTGATATCCCCACTATATCATCATTTTCTTCCAACAATATTAATTCTAATTCCTCCACCTTATTTGTGAGGCTTCGGGCATTAGTGTACATGCACGTTACGTATGACTCTGTACCTGTATTCCTGCTTACTGTATTAACTGTCCTAACCCTTCTCCCCGTACCACCCCCAATTTCATTACTTGTGCCCTGGTCACTATCTGCACTACATTCCCCTTCTATAAAGTGAATACCCTCGCCCCCCATTCCTAGTTTAAACACTCCTCCAACCTTCTAGCCATTTTCTGCCCCAGCAGAGCTGCACCCTCCCCATTAGGATCCCTAGCATAGAATCTGTAGCCAACTGAAAAGTCAGCCCAATTCTCCAGGAACCCAAAACCCTCTTTCCTACACCAATTCCTGAGCCACCTGTTAACCTCCCTGATCTCCCTTTGCCTCTCTAGTGTGGCTCGTGGCACAGGTAGTATTTCCGAAAATACCACCTTGGAGGTCCATGCTTTAAGCTTACAACCTAATTCCCTGAAATCATCTTTAAGGACCTTCCACCTACCTCTAACTTTGTCATTTGTGCCAATGTGTACAATGACCGCTGGGTCCTCCCCAGCCCCTCCCAGTAATCTGTCAACCCGATCAGCGATGTGCCGAACTCGAGCGCCAGGAAGACAACACACTGTTCGGCGATCCCTGTCTTTGTGACAGATTGCCCTATCTGTCCCCCTAATAATTGAGTCCCCCACTACCAGTACCTGTCTTGCCTACCCTGCACTCCTATTCCCCCCCTTACTGGAGCAGACACTCCTCTGGCATTCAGAGGTCATGCCTTGCTGCAGCAATGCTACCCCTGTAATGACATCCCCCTCATCTGCCAAGTTTGCAAACCTATTGGGGTGTGTCAGTTCAGGACTAGCCTTCCTAGCACTTTTCCCTTTACCCCCCTTTCTAACTGTCACCCAGCTACCTACCTCACCGTCCTGCCGCTCCCTACTACGATCCTCCCCCACATCTGACCCAGCAAGCTGCTGCTCAGTGAGCAGCAAACTCCTTTCCATATTGCTAACGCATCTCAGAGTTGCCAGCTGCTCATTTAGATCCAGTATCTGGGCTTCCAAACGTGCTACTTGCGCACATCTCGAACAACAGTCTGCACCCTCGAACGGCTTTTTAAGGACTGCATACATGAGACAAGATGTACACTGGATCGCATTAGCAATAGTGGAGCACATTTTCTAATGGGGATAGCACTAAACAATTGTTAAGTAATTAAACAACTAAATACAAACAATTCTACTCACACTTACTTTTGCTCACACTTTGCTCACTTACGCTCACAATGAAGACAACAGGCTAAAATTTGCGCACCGCTAGGCGCGCGGTTTTCAGAAGTCTTCCTTCCGGCTGTAACGGCCAAAACCCGGTTCTCCTTGAGCTCGCGGTGACTCTTCACTTATCCCAGAAGGCACTGGGAATATGCAAATTATCCTCGCAAGACTCCTTCCCTGGCGTTCAGAAGTCTTCCTTCCGGCTGTAACGGCCAAAACCCGGTTCTCCTTGAGCTCGCGGTGACTCTTCACTTATCCCAGAAGGCACTGGGAATATGCAAATTATCCTCGCAAGACTCCTTCCCTGGCTTTCAGAAGTCTTCCTTCCGGCTGTAACGGCCAAAACCCGGTTCTCCTTGAGCTCGCGGTGACTCTTCACTTATCCCAGAAGGCACTGGGAATATGCAAATTATCCTCGCAAGACTCCTTCCCTGGCTGATTAAATTAAATTAAATTAATTAAATTAAATTAAAAAAAAAAATCTGGCTGCCTGCAGACACCATTAGGGGGAGCCTCAGAGATTAGTGTATACTTTATCATTGTCCCCATGGGGAAGATGCCTGCTGTGAAAAAAAAATAATATTAATAATGTGGGCCCCCCTATTTTTTATAACCAGCACAGTTAAAGCAGACAGCTGAGGGCTGGTATTATTAGGCTGGGAAGGCCTATGGTTATTTGGCTCTTCCCAACCTAAAAATTGCAGCCATGCCAGAAGTGGTTCATCCATCATTTGTAAATTATACAAATTAGCCATGTGTGGAGTGGAGGCACAAGCAGAGCAGCTACTGGAGCTGCAGGACCTGCGATGATGTCATGTACATGTGACTCGGGTGGGCGGAGTTATGGAGTTTTGCCCAGCGGGAAAGAAGCTGGAGAAGATGGAGGAGTGCAAGGTATGTGAGAGAGAGGTGCAGAGGGCGGCTGGCTGTGCAGGGGGAAGAAGGATGCAGGGGGGATAGAGTGAGATCAGTGGTATGGAGAATTGAGAGACGAGGGGGATGGAGGATAGAGAGATCAGGGGGATCGAGGATGGAAGGAGCAGGGGGATGGAGAATGGAGAGACCAGGGGGATGGAGAATGGAGGGAGCAAGGGGATGGAGGATGGAGGGAACAGGGGGATGGAGAATGGAGGGAGCAAATGGATGGAGGATGGAGGGAACAGGGGGATGGAGAATAGAGGGAGCAGGGTTCATTGAGTTTTGTTTCGTCAAACTTGACTTAGATAGATAAAATAACGCACTATTTCTCAGCCGGTGTGGCTCCGGCACGCAAAAGACTCTGAACAGACGTGGAGACAGAAACAAATCAGATGATAGAGCAGAACGTGGCCACCGGTTCTTCAACTATCGAACCTGCATCAGTTAATGTTAATGATCCTGATGACGTAAAGCTGCTGTCGTCTGGTGATTCAAAGGCTCCCGACTGGCCAACATGCTGGACTCTAGACCAGAAGAATGATTACTGCAGTAAGTACAATTGGCTGTACATTTGTGAACAGAAGCTCGGTTCAGGGGGGCGGCAATGCGGCCGGGGGGCGGAGCTGTATGGGGCCTGCCATTTTCCGCCACCCAGTGCCTCAACAGGTAAACCATGCACAGGATCTCCCGGCCGCCCGACAGCACAACTGCACCCCCTCCCCTATCCTCAATCTCGGCCGCTGGCGCCTGACAGCACCCCCTTCCCCGCTCCTCGCCTCAGAGATGCGTACTAGCAATTATTTAAAAAAAAAAAAAAGCGCTGGCAACATGTTTTAGGAGTTGGAAGGCTATAAGGGCCCATATATCTGACTAACATGTAGGAAGGACCCTGTTTACCCCAGTGGGAGCAAGGCAAGAGAGCAGCAGGATTTTAGCCCCAGAAGCTGTAGTACCTTGTCCCTGATCTCTTTGTCCCTTGTCCCCCTGTACAGTGATTCTCATGCTGAGTGGTCCTCTGCTCATTGGCTTGGCCATCCATGTCTCACATGTTCTTGTGCACTCCTGCACGGCCATCCTTGTTCTACATAGACCTCTGCTCACCTGCATGGTCACACACATGTTGCGTAGTCTTATGTGCTGCTATCCATGTTTAGTGCAGTCCCTTGTTTGCCCCTCCTATGGATACCTACATGTGTGTCGGTCCCACCAAGACCCCAAGCACTGTGCATGGGGTTTTCTGGTCTCCAGCTATTGGCTGCCCTCATGCTTACTGTCCCTTGAAAAGGAAGTGTACGCACCTTTAAAAAGTGTCCCCAACCTATAGCTGGGAGACACCAGGTATTTAAGGTTTCCTCCTCTGATGGAAGGGGCTAGAACATGTCATTAGGATTTGATTCTATAACTTGTCAGTGTGCCGCCCCGGCGCATACCGGGGTACTCGGATGTGGGAGATTTTCGTGGCTCGAGGGGTCCGGACCCGGGCTCGGCTCACACTTCTATCTTTTAAATGGATATTTACAGGGGAGAAGTTCGTGACGCCACCTGCGGGTTGCGGTAATGGGAGTACCGCCGCTGCCGGAGGGAGTACCGGGGCAGATGGTGTGGGGCAGCAAGGTGTCAGTCCCTCTGCAGGTAGGGAAGGCCCCGGCCTCTGGGAATTTTGACACGTTTGGGATGGTGGGAGGCAGGGAGCAGGGTACTCACTGTTGGTGGTCGTGGTGCTGGATGATGTTTTGTAAAGTAACTAGACACACGCTGCAAGTAAACCAAAAGTCCCTATGTACCTCTGCCGCTAACGTCCCATGCCTGGTGATCTGTGCCTAAAAACTTGGACCCTGATGAAAGGAGGTTCTACTGATTTCCTTTGCTGGATGACCTGTGCCTGATGTTTTTTACCTGCCTGTATTTGTACTCCTGTTCCCGTCCAGTCTGTGTTCCTGGTTCTACCTTGTTTGTGCTGCCAGTGTCCGTCCTGCCTGTCCTATCCATTACCTGACCTTGTTCCTGCTGTCAACTAGTCCCAGTCACTGCCCTTTGATTGGCACATGGCGGCTGGTTTGGTAGGCCCTTAGTTAAGCCCCTCCCCTGCCTGGATAAGCCCGCGTCTCCCCTGTGGTCTAGTGGGTCCATTCCTGCTCTCCACCTCATCTCTGGCGAGTGTTACAGAAGCTTCAATGAAGTTGGCAACAGAGGAGAGCAAGACACCAGATATGACCAACCTCAAGTGACTGGAACGTGACTGGTATCAACATAGTTTAATAGGACACGTAATGGTCTCATTAATTTGTGATAATTGCGTTTTTAACACAGAAGCTTACATAAAAAAAAACAAACAAACAAAAAAACCCCAATGTTTTGCAAAGAAGAGAGTACATTTGTAGACCTAGATGTCATCAGAACGTGTCTAGAAAACAGTTGTCTGGTGGGAGGACTGAGAGAAGCCTCAGATCATAGCCTCAGATAATAAGATAAGCAGGTGAGGAAGAGAAAGAGTTAGAAGTAGTCTTATATTCAGGAACTGGGAAACATTCACAGCGAGAAGACCGTCAGGTAAGAGAAGCATCACAGAGCCATGGTGGACAGTAGATGGACAATCATGGTGCTCTGTAAAATTAGATAATCCCTCTAATTCCAGTGATTGATTGGATTTGGACTCCTAGACACCCACTGAATCGCTCTAATTCCAGTGATTGGTGGGATTCGGACTCCTAGACACCCACTGAATCGCTCTAATTCCAGTGATTGATTGGATTTGGACTCCTAGACACCCACTGAATCCCTCTAATTCCAGTGATTGATGGGATTTGGGCTCCAAAACACTCGCTGAATCGCTCTAATTCCAGTGATTGGTGGGATTTGGACTCCTAGGCACCCACTGAATCCCTCTAATTCCAGTGATTGGTGAGATTTGGACTCCTAGACGCCCACTGAATCCCTCTAATTCCAGTGATTGATGGGATTTGGACTCCAAGACACTCACTGAATCACTCTAATTCCAGTGATTGGTGGGATTTGGACTCCTAGACACCCACTGAATCGCTCTAATTCCAGTGATTGGTGGGATTTGGACTCCTAGGCACCCACTGAATCGCTCTAATTCCAGTGATTGGTGGTATTTGGACTCCTAGACACCCACTGAATCACTCTAATTCCAGTGATTGATGGGATTTGGACTCCTAGACACCCACTGAATCGCTCTTATTCCAGTGATTGGTGCGATTTGGACTCCTAGACACCCACTGAATCGCTCTAATTCCAGTGATTAGTGGGATTTGGACTCCTAGACACCCACTGAACCGCTCTAATTCCAGTGATTAGTGGGATTTGGGCTCCTAGGCACCCACTGAATCCCTCTAATTCCAGTGATTTATGGGATTTGGACTCCAAGACACCCACTGAATCGCTCTAATTCCAGTGATTGGTGGGATTTGGACTCCTGGATGCCCACTGAAGTCTCCCATCTCTATACATAGCGGAACTTTTCCAAAGGGTTGGAGAAGTGTCTTCTTCAGGAGCCATCAAGACATTCACAAGATAAAGTCACTGGTATGTAGAACAGTTACATTGATTTAATGCTGTCAGAGATTATTGAGGATTTTTTGGTCTTTTTGAACAGATTATGCCACAATTTTGAAAAGTTTGGTCACAAGAAGATTTCATGTTTTATCAACTGTACTAGACTAATGGTAGGTGCGCAGACAACTTTGGAGGCATTAACACCTCCATATGTATACTACAAGTGAAAATTAACCAGCACCTCCTAATGGTGTGAAGCAAGTGTGAATAGGTGCCAGCTGCTGTGATTGTAATATATACAAAGAACTGGATGCATTGATCTAAACATATTACAGTCACAGCAGCTGGCACCCGTTCACACTTGCGCCATTCTCCTAGGAGGAACTGGTCAGTTTTTGCTTCTCTGTAGACAGATACCGTGTTTACTTGAAAATAAGACACTGTCATATATATTTTTGCCCCAGAAAAAGTGTTAGGGCTTATTCTCAGGGAAACATGATTGGGGGAAAATTTGGCCCTCAAAAAAATGCAGATCCCCCTTCCCAGGAGAGTCATACTTACCAGACTCCAGGCATCTGTGTCACTCCCAGGTCCTCCTTCAATCTTCGGCGGGCGCTCCCAGCAGGTATGCTGCACACCGATCTTCCCTGCTTCTGGCCGACACATCAAATAGCACACACAGATCTGATCGCGCACACACAATCGCACATAATCACCACATCCAGTGATACTGATTGCTTCCGGCCGGCAGAGAATCCAAGGACACAGTGCAGTGAAGTGCAAGGACCTGCAGGTGAAACACCAAAAATGCTGCAAACTCCTGCCAGGGCTTATTTTCGGGGTAAGGCTTATTTTCAAAGTAGGGCTTATTTTTGTTGTTGGGCTTATTTTCAAATTAGGGCTTATTTTTGGTTAGGCCTTATTTTTTGGGGTAGAGCTTATTTTTTGCGGTAGGGCTTATTTTTGGGGTAGGGCTTATTTTCAAGGTAGTGCTTATTTTTGGGGTAGGGCTTATTTTCAAAGTAGGGCTTATTTTTGGGGTTGGCTTATTTTCAAGGTAGGGCTTATTTTTGGGGTAGGCCTTATTTTTTGGGGTAGAGCTCATTTTCAAGGTAGGGCTTATTTTTGGGGTACGGCTTATTTTCAAGGTAGTGCTTATTTTCAAAATAGGGCTTATTTTTGGGGTAGGGCTTATTTTCAATGTAATGCTTATTTTTTGGGGTAGGGCTTATTTTTAGGGTAGGTCTTATTTTCAAGCTAGTGCTTATTTTATGGGGTTGGGCTTATTTTCAAATTAATCCCTACAAGCACTTCAAAAGACCATATTATAATACAAAATATTCCATCTTTATTAACATGATTAAAAAACATGTACACAAAAGACACAAAGACATGATAAAAAACTTTTTTGAACAAAGGTGTAGAAAGAGGAGTCTATCGAAAAGGCATGATTTTAACAATTTCATTCATAGTACCATTTAATATGTTGAAACCATCATTTATCCTCCCCTGTATACTGGGGTGAGTTTGTGCAAAAGGGTCTACGTACAATTCTCCTTGCATAAAATCTATAGGTAATAGTAATGAAATTTTATACTGAAATTAGCAAGTGAAGTAAACCTCATATGATGCATAAAAAATCTGCATGTAAATACAATTCAAAATACTCTGGT
The DNA here is from genome assembly GCF_048569485.1 of Anomaloglossus baeobatrachus. Lineage (NCBI taxonomy): Eukaryota > Metazoa > Chordata > Amphibia > Anura > Aromobatidae > Anomaloglossus > Anomaloglossus baeobatrachus. Next base: position 27,374,788 of record NC_134363.1, on the reverse strand, counting down.
TTATAAGCAAAATGCATTTGTCCCATTACATATAGGTCTATCATTCATGTTTTGCAAAAGAGCACTGTAAAGTGGACACAGTAATAAAGTATGTTGCAAAGATTTCAGATCTCACAGGAGGGGAGATCTGATAGCATTTCACAAACCAGCATTTCAAGGTCCATATGGACAAAACATGCAGAGAGATGGTATAGTTACCTAATGGATAGAGCCTCCCTCACACCACTCCAACGATCGTTTCACGTATCTTCGTCAGGGAGTGATGTGAGGGAATGCTGGCGAACCCTATATAGCCCCCACACAGCTGATTGCTATTAATGATGAACACCGTTTTTACCGGACGCTGTTGGTGCGGACGCGAAGACTCCCCCCCGGCCACCACGAGACATGGGCGCGTCACCAGACGCGACCGAGGTCGCATGTGATGACGCACCCACGTCACGAGGCCGCAGGGACGGGAGCACGCATGCGCACCACAGCGTCAGCGCTCATAGTGCTGTGTACAGGGGGAAACAGCTCCATTTTGTTGTATCCCAAAAATCCATCATCTCCATAGGGATAATAAGGTATATAAGACAATAATTAGACAGCGAAACCCCATATATTCTATTCATAAATCAAAAAGGACATAACTCTGATGTCCAATCTTATATTCATATAGATTGCGTCAATTTTTATAATGTATCATTCATATATAATGAGGAAGGGGGTATATATATTAAACAATTATCGTCAATATCCCACATTAGTCATAACCATTACATACATGGTTGCTGTATATAAGGTGTCCATATCATTCCCTCAGTGAAAATAATTAAAATTGAAACACATATCTGAAGTGGTGGTGCTGCAGACAAACACACCCAGAGAAATATCCTAATTGGCAGTTTGAACTTCGTGGTCATGAAAGATCATATCAGACCCTACTAAAGCGACATTACGGAGAGGGGTGACACAAAGGTGTCATCGCTCTCCACATATGGCATAGTAATTAGAAAATATATATCCGCACATTCACTGAAATTCATATTAATTATATCAACTCCAATGTAAGTGTTGTACAAAGGGGACATGGGGTACAAATACACCAGAAGGGGGTATCTCATCTTGACGTCACCTACTGTATATAGTATCAAAGAAAGGAGATGGGGGAGAGACACAAATCTCAATCCTTAACAGTCCTTTTTTGCAGGTCCTCACCAATCATAGAGGTATCAGAGGAAGTCCATATAGGACTCATCTATGGTGATGATGTAGAAAGAGGTGATAACGAATATCACCACCTGCTACCCATGGCATAGATAGAAAAAAAGGGGGGAGCAGGTGTGAAATTTTTGTCAGCCTAACATTGCAACAGAAAATTACATATGTTGTCAATCATTGTTCATTAATGATGCAATGATATTCATAGTAGAGGGAGACATCACTTATTAACAACACCCACCATACCCAGCATCCAAGGAGCGGGGAGGTTTTTGTTTCCAGTCCTTAATAGTCTTTATTCTCAAGTCCTCACCAGTCATAAAAATGTCAAGGGAAGTCCATAACAGACTCATCTATAGCAATGAGGTGGAGAGAGGCGACAAGATATGTCGCCACCCGCCACCCATGGCATAGATAGAAAAAGGAGAAGCAAGTATTAATTTCTATCAAGCTAGCATTATGACACAAGATAACATAGGTCATCAATCATTATTATATCATATGTGGATATATATGATGGTACTCATAACATGCGGTGTCACAACTCCATATCAAGGGTCATAATTTTACCTCAACTCTGAGACATATTTTCAACCGCATGTGATCTGATGTAATACAGAGGCGGTATGGGCGGAAAGGTAACGTCCATATTAAATCATTCAATAGGTGTCAAATGGGGGGCAAATGGATAGTCCTATAAGAAATTGGAGAATCCCCATTGTTCATTAAGGCCTATCGGCTTCATAGTTCTCAATAAGGTAATCCACTTGCATTCCATTTGTCCCAGTTTTTTCCCAGTGTCACCCCTCCTATTTCCCACATGCAATTTATCAATGCCTGAGAATTGAAGATTATGACCCTGACCAGGATGGCATTCACGAAAATGTCTAGCAATGGGTTTCAGTTTGGCGAGTTTCTCGGTTTGGTCTGCGGTAACTGTTTCAGCATTCTTAATGTCTCTGATGTGCTCCAAAATGCGAACCCGAAGTTCGCGTGTAGTCATGCCCACATATAATTTTTTGCACGGACAACATGCCAAATAAATGACATGTGTGGTTCTACAATTGATATACTGAAGAATTTTAAATGTTCTACCATTTAGTGCATCTGAAAAGTTTTGGGTTTTTAAGACATATTTACATGCTGAACAGCTACCACATTTCCAAGAACCCCATTTTGGTCCCTTAGAATCAAAAATAAATTGAGATGTCGTCGTCACATGGTGGCTATGTACCAAAAACTCACGTATCGTTTTGCTTCTTCTGGCTACAAAGGAAGGTTCGTTAGTAACAATCTTACACAAATAAGGATCTTGTTTTAGGATGGACCAATGTCTTGAAATGACATCTGTTAATTCCGTCCATCTGGAGTGGTAGGTGGTGATGAACCGGAGTTTGTTATCAGAGGTTCCCTTGTGATGAGGAATAAGAAGGGTTGATCTCTCTGCAGTTTTTGCTCGCTGGTAGGCTTGATCAATATATTTATTTTTGTATCCACGCTGGAGAAATCTTGTCTGGAGATCCCCCGCCTGTTGTTCAAAGTCCTCAACTCTATCACAGATGCGTCGCGCTCTAATAAATTGGCCGGTAGGAATGGCACGTATTACATGTGAAGGGTGAGCTGACTTGGCGTGTAGAAATGAATTAACACTTGTCTCCTTACGATGTATGTTGGTATGTAGGTCTCCCTGGTTGTCCACCATGATATCCAAATCCAAAAAATTGATTCTGGTCTTGCTGACTGAGTATGTTAGTTTGACGTTCCACGAGTTGTTGTTCAAATGGTTCAGGAATTCTTCCAACACTGTTCTGGAACCCTGCCAAATGAATAGAACGTCATCTATGAATCTCAGCCAGAGCACCACTGAGCCAGAAAACATTGCCTCACTGTTCTGCACAAATTCCCTCTCCCACATTCCCATGAAGAGATTAGCGTAGGATGGGGCACATGCCACCCCCATCGCCACGCCTCTCTTCTGTAGGAAAAAACGATCCTTAAAAACAAAATAATTGTGGGAGAGGATAAATTACATCACAGTAAGAAGAAAGTCAACAAGATCATTCTCCATATCCCTGTTAGTCAGAAAAAATCTCAGTGCCGAGAGTCCCAGGGGATGAAGGATACTAGTGTACAGGGACTCCACATCACATGTGACGAGGAACATGTCCTCGTCCATGTGTATCCCATCTAGTCTTTGTAAGACTTCAGTGGAGTCCCTTACATAAGATGGTAATTCCATGACTATTGGCTTCAAAAAGTGATCCAATAATTTGGATACAGGTTCCACCAGACTGCCCATCCCTGAGACAATCGGTCTCCCAGGGGGGTTCTTCAGATCCTTGTGTACCTTGGGTAATAAATATAACGTTGGCACACAAGGAAATTTGATCTTCAGACCTTCCCATACTTTCTTGGGTAAGACTCCCACTTCAAGAGCTTCATCAAGTATGTCATATAATTCATTTTGAAAGGATTCCGTGGGATCCTTAGGGAGTTGTTGATAGCAGAGGGGGTCGTGGAGCTGTCTGAAGACCTCTTTCTCATAGAGGTCCACAGGCCACACTACCACGTTACCCCCCTTATCTGCTGGTTTAAAAATGACACCCTTCATGTGTCTTAATTCATCCAGGGCCTGTCGCTGCTCCCTACATAGGTTATCATGCGGTCGGTGCTGGGGAATACGAAATATTGCCTCAACAACCATCCTAACAAATACCTCAACTGAGGAACTTAATGATAATGGTGGAAAATATGTACTCTTTTTCTTGAGAATTTCTGGGAACTTACCAGATTGTATATTCATCTGCTCCAATAAGAGGTCTTCTAAGGCTTGTAGTGCCGCCAGTTCTTCCTCTGTGGAGAATGAATCAGATTTTAATTTATTAGAGTGGTATTTCTTCAACAATAACTTTCGGGCAAAAAGAAAAGTATCCTTAATTGCCGTAAAATGATCGAAATTGGCTGTCGGCCTAAAGCCCAGACCTAGGGAGAGGACAGATTCTTGTGCAGCTGTCAGAACAATGTTAGATAAATTAATTACCTTTAAGGTACTTGTTGGTTTTGGGTCTGATTCAAAGCCAGATGGTTTATATTTCTTCGCCTTATTGCGTGTGTAGTATCCACCTCCGGCCACCGAGGTCTCTCCCCGAGAGTTGTCAGTAGAAATAGTCGAGATGTCACTCATGGATGATGAGAATGATGTCGTTCTCGTGGGATTCGGTCTTGATCTCCATCTATAGACTTTGTTAGTCTGGTAATCCCGGGTGTCCCGCTGGAATTTGTTCGTTTTCAAGGTCTGTATGTCTTTCTCCCACTTTTGAAAGGCATTGTTCAATTCTGAGTCAAATTTTTGCATTTGTTCAGGAGAGAGTGCCTGTCTCACTCTGTCTTGTGATATTTTAATTTGTTCCTCTAATTTTTCAAGATGTTTTTTATCGGCCTCAATCAATATTGATAAAAAGGATGATGAGCATGTATTACACGCTTCCTCCCATTTCTTTGCCAATTGTTCCTCTTCCAAGGAAAATGATGGCATAACCTGTACTCGCAGGCCACGTGGAACAAGTTTTCGTTGGTCATAATGTTCCAAAGAAGCCTTGTTCCACCATGTCTTAGTCCTTCTGTACAATAATTCTTTCAGTGCGTCTTTCTCATCTGCGACATCCTCTGGGGTATTGTCCACAACATCACCACCCACATCTCCAAATATAGTTGACAATTTGTTTAACCATGTGGAATCTCGGTTTCTAAAGTCCATGTTGGTGATCCTTCCTAAAACAACAACAACAAATATTTACTCACAAGGAAGTTATCAATAGTCAATAGTATTGATAACTTCCTTGTGAGTAATTATTTTCAAATTAAGGCTTATTTTCAAAATAGGGCTTATTTTTGGGGTTGGGCTTATTTTCAAGGTAGGGCTTATTTTTTGGGTAGTCCTTATTTTTTGGGGTACGGCTTATTTTCAAGGTAGTGCTTTTTTTGCGGTAGGGCTTATTTTCAAGGTAGGGCATATTTTCAAGGTAGTGCTTATTTTTTGGGGTATGGCTTATTTTCAATGTAGTGCTTATTTTTTAGGGTAGGGCTTATTTTTAGGGTAGGGCTTATTTTCAAGGTAGTGCTTATTTTATGGGGTTGGGCTTATTTATGGGGTAGGGCTTATTTTCAAGGTAAGGCTTATTTTTTGGGTAGGGCTTATTTTCGGGGAAACATATGAGACATAAGAGACACAATATATCAGTATGAGCCATGTTTTATTTTCTTTCAAAAAGATTATCTCAAGTTCTCACGGAGAGGGGATAATATTCCAATCACTGCAGTAACCACCAGTGATAAAGAGTACCATAGCTCTGAAGAGTCCCAGATGAATGGAGCTGAGGTCAATCATGCACACTGCCTCTACAATCATATTAATGGTGGTCCCGAAAATCACCCATGCGGTACACTAAGCAATCTCCGGCGCATCCATTAAAATGAATGGAGCAGCAGTGTCCACTTGTAACGCCTTCCTGGATCAACAGACTCAGGGGGGATGTAAAGGACAGACTAGAGGGAAGCCGCTCACCAAGCAGGACCCCCAGAACCCTGAAACCCTTTAACCCCTATACAAGGATTTGGAATTACACACGGCCCTGGAGATTACTACCTGGGAAGGCTGCAGTCTGATGAGAGTAGTCGTCAGGCAGGGTCAAACCAGGAATAGCAGAACAGGGACAGAATCGTCAGACAAGAACATAATCAGAAAACGGAGCAGAGGTCAAATCCGGATTGGGCAGGGAGGTACAAAATCAGTAGGCAGACGGGTAGTCAGCAAACACGCAGAAGTCAGCACACAGGAATCACAAAACAGAATAGGGCGGACCAGGAGCCAGAAAATCAGAACTATCTCTGGCAGTGGTTATGTGGCAGGAGGGGGAATAAGAAGGGTGTGGTGGCTTCCCATTGGCTGTAGCTGAACGCTGGCAACTTCAGCTGGAAGACACATGCCACCCACAGTCAGCCAGCGGTACTGCAGATCCCAAGATAACCCAGCCCAGTGGATGATCGGAGCCTGCGCCCACCGGTGCCGCTGGCATCAACTCCTCTCCCATCACCAGCACCATCCACGGCAGGAACACGGCGTCGCCTGGTGATCGGAGCAGAAGTCGCTGGAGCAGACTCCGGCGGTGACATAACACTACTCCAAATCATCAGATCTACAGTTCTTCTGATGGAGCCATGGTGGCTAGACCCCCCAGTGATTAGAAGGTTATCCTTTATGCCAGTGTTTCCCATACTCCAAAAAGAAGAGAGTTCCGGCACACTGTGCTGTTTCCCAGAATAAGGAAGATACAAAATTCAAGTAGTTTTAATCTGTTTTTTCTTTATTGGAAAAAATGTTGTGCTGTACATGAGTAGAAAATCCGCCAGGACGTTTCGGCCCTAGGCCTTCATCAGGTCGGACAATCTGACTGTCATATTATTATATGTGAACAAAACAGAAAAACAGATATCAGCAGGTGTACATAATATATACAGTAGTGACAATCCAATGAGAATAACATGGTACATTTTTGAGGAGATATAACAGAGGGCAAAGGTCACAACAAAATATGTCATATAATATGTCATATTACTGACAATAAATCTAATGTTAACAGAACTATTGTTAATAGCCTGGTAATGTGTATGGCAACAGGGAAGGGCCCATAGTAACAGTGTGATATGCTAATAGGAGGAAAAGTGGCTCACCCATGTCGAGCAAAGATCCGTAATGAAGGGGAAAAAAAAGAGAAGAAGAATCACCAGTCGTCATAAACAAATATGATCCAGCATGAAATCTAGTCCTGTGGTGAAAAGGGAGAAGAATAAATCAAACGGCCTATATAGCACAGGGAAAGGGTGTCGTGTATATGTGCATACCTGCTGGGAGGTATAGACCTTGGAAAAGTCCTGTGGGGTGATTCAGTAGACTAGAGTGTCCTGTACAAAAGAAGTGTATATGTTATATAAAGGAAGCGGATATCTGAGTGGAACATGTGTATATAGGCTAAGTATGGTCAATACCTGCATGGATGTAATCAGGCTAAAGGCCTATTGGTTACTAAGGCTCTAGGTCCGTTACTTCCGGATTGGATAATTAATGTACAAACCACATAATAAGTACTGCTATTGCCTATGGCAATGGATATATCTGTGAACAACAATAGATGGACATAGTGTGTCATATGGTAAATATGGTATGGCGGGATATAATGGAAATGGTATATTACCAGTATGGAACTGCTAGTCCGCAAGAATGCCAGTTAGGTTAGGGTGCTTATACTGGTGGCAAGTGGTGGAAATTCCTTTCCTGATCCAGCAACACGTCCGAGATAGATGTGAATTAAAAATTCATTTTATTGAAAAATTGTTAAAACACCAATCATCAGAATGACATCCAAAAAATGTTTTCTTTAAAAAGAAAGCGTCTTACGCGTTTCTGGCCATTGTGGCCCTTAGTCATAGACATATGTTATCCAAATGAAACACATAATATATAGAAAAAAAAAAAAACCAAACCTCTTCACTTCCCAGAATGCTACATCCGGTCAAACATACACAGGTTAACCCAATTATGTCAGTAAGGCAGCAGCCTAATACATTGCAAAAAAGAGATCTTCCTGAATCAATTTAACCCTTTGGGATGTGCCAAATGTAATTCATTAAATTCCATAAGATCCCATACAGGAAAAATGTATATCCATTAATCTACATGGATTGACACTTTTCAAAGAAATGGATCAATTATGAATAATGATTACAAGCATAAGCATACCTGTATGCAATAAATACCGAAAGCATTCAGAACAATAATCAACATATCAATATATATACATTAAATCACTTTTGATATTCATGCCCATTGGCATGCAGGTATTGTATGTCAAAATCCACCTGGCTTCCCTGTCCCGCAGTATCTGAATACGATCTCCACCTCTTCTAGGGGCTGGAATCTGCTCCACAGCATTCACTTTAAAGGAACTAACATCCCCATTGTGATTATATAAAAAATGCTGTGAAGCCCCTGACAAGTTCCTAGAGGCGGGATTCATAATATCATATAAATGTTCCCCAATGCGTCTCCTTAAAGTGCGGCATGTGGAGCCTACATACTGTTTGCGACATTTTTCGCAAGTTATAACATAAACGCAGTGATCTGAACTGCAGTTGATGAAAGAATTAATTTTATAGCGTTTCCCAGTAGTGGAATTAACACTCTCTTTGGTATTATACATATGAGAGCATGTCCCACACTGCTTTTTGCCGCACTTATAGGAGCCACATGTAGGTAACCAGTTTTTTATTGAACTGCATGCAGGTTTTGCCAGATATGCATCACTAGGAGAGATGAGACTGCCAATAGTAGGGGCACGTCTAGAAACAAATCTACAACCTGTGTCCAGAATATTTTTAAGAGTTTTATCCACAGATAAAATAGGCAAAAACTTGCGTACAATCTCAGTAATTTTCCAAAAGCTATTACTATATTGGGTAGAAAATACTGGAACACTGTTCTGATTTGTTTTTTCCATAGGAATTTTCTGCTTCAAATAGTGTGCTCTGGATTCAAGATTTACTTTAGTCTTGGCTCTATTAATCATTGCTCTATCATAACCCCTAATCCGCAGTCTACCATCAATGACCTCGCATTCTCTTATATAGGCTGTCTCAGTACTGCAAGATCTCCTGGCCCTAACATATTCCCCTACAGGTATGTTTCTTACTATATGCTTAGGATGGTGGCTAGTAGCATAAAGAAGGGAGTTCCCTGATACATCTTTCCTGTAGAGCTCAGAGTTAACTCGTTTGTTCACTGAGTCACCAACAAGAGTGAGATCTAAGAAGGAAATAGACTCCCGCTGGCTACAAGAAACAAATTTCAGATTGAACATGTTAGAATTAATGTACTTAAAAAAGTCTGGACGTGCCCCTACTATTGGCAGTCTCATCTCTCCTAGTGATGCATATCTGGCAAAACCTGCATGCAGTTCAATAAAAAACTGGTTACCTACATGTGGCTCCTATAAGTGCGGCAAAAAGCAGTGTGGGACATGCTCTCATATGTATAATACCAAAGAGAGTGTTAATTCCACTACTGGGAAACGCTATAAAATTAATTCTTTCATCAACTGCAGTTCAGATCACTGCGTTTATGTTATAACTTGCGAAAAATGTCGCAAACAGTATGTAGGCTCCACATGCCGCACTTTAAGGAGACGCATTGGGGAACATTTATATGATATTATGAATCCCGCCTCTAGGAACTTGTCAGGGGCTTCACAGCATTTTTTATATAATCACAATGGGGATGTTAGTTCCTTTAAAGTGAATGCTGTGGAGCAGATTCCAGCCCCTAGAAGAGGTGGAGATCGTATTCAGATACTGCGGGACAGGGAAGCCAGGTGGATTTTGACATACAATACCTGCATGCCAATGGGCATGAATATCAAAAGTGATTTAATGTATATATATTGATATGTTGATTATTGTTCTGAATGCTTTCGGTATTTATTGCATACAGGTATGCTTATGCTTGTAATCATTATTCATAATTGATCCATTTCTTTGAAAAGTGTCAATCCATGTAGATTAATGGATATACATTTTTCCTGTATGGGATCTTATGGAATTTAATGAATTACATTTGGCACATCCCAAAGGGTTAAATTGATTCAGGAAGATCTCTTTTTTGCAATGTATTAGGCTGCTGCCTTACTGACATAATTGGGTTAACCTGTGTATGTTTGACCGGATGTAGCATTCTGGGAAGTGAAGAGGTTTGGTTTTTTTTTTTTTCTATATATTATGTGTTTCATTTGGATAACATATGTCTATGACTAAGGGCCACAATGGCCAGAAACGCGTAAGACGCTTTCTTTTTAAAGAAAACATTTTTTGGATGTCATTCTGATGATTGGTGTTTTAACAATTTTTCAATAAAATGAATTTTTAATTCACATCTATCTCGGACGTGTTGCTGGATCAGGAAAGGAATTTCCACCACTTGCTGCTTTATATTCCTGAACACGGAATTCATATCCCTGCACCGTTCTGGGTCCTGGAGCCAGGTGAAATAATACTACGGGTGAGCTGAAAAAAACTTTCCTTTCTTACCAATTGTGTTCGTTTCTTGCTCCCCTTGGACATTATTTTCCTGAATAAGGATGATGGAGAATTTTCTTCTATCTGGACTTTAATCTATTTACCGGCTCCTAGGTATATATGCACAGTTAATGGTTTTTTAAAAGAGAGAAAAAAAGAAAAGAAAAAAGTAACCATTTTGGAAAAAATCCTCTTCACCTTTTCAGCACAAAATGGCCCTATTTAATCCAGACAATACTGACAGACTCAACAGGGCGGCTGCCATTTTTTCAATGGACTATTCCACTGCTGGTGTTGAACCTGTGGATTTAAAAGAATGCATGCAGAAAATGGAGAAATCTATGTCCTCCAGGGTGCGCACCTGGTGGGATTGCATGACGTTGCAAAAATACATTGAGAATTCTATGATACCTCGGGGCTTGCGTATTAAAAAACAACCTACTTTTATGTTTGATTCAGAATTTTTGGTGTCATGGAATGCAATTTTATCAGAGTGCTCCACTAAATTAATGAAGCTCATAGTGGAGAGAGAACAATCCAGGATCATAACTCTGGAGGAGGAGATCAAAGAACTGGATGCATCGCTTGTGAAATATAAGGATGATTCCTCGTATACAAAGCTTAAAAAGGATGTTTTTGAACGACTTGAGAAATTAGAAAATGACATCACGGAAACTAAACGAAGAAAATTCACCCGTGATAGGAGAGACTATGACAATAATGAGGTGTACACATGGCGGGATATCAGAGCTATGAGAAATCCAAAGTCTATACTAAGGAATAGCTCGGATGACTACAGATTAAACCGGCGTGAATCACGGGTGAGTTTTTCTTCTACAGAATTAGACACCACTGAGGGAGAATCAGATCCTGAACCCCTGGCCGGGACGTCAGAACGTAACAGCAGTAATAATAATTTTTTAGGCCAAGGAGCCAAAAAAACCAGAAACCAACAAGGAGGTCGGGGAGGAAACATAAACCAAATAAAAACTCATGGTTATTCGTTCAGGAATCGCAAGTGAAAAATGGCAATGAATTCACAGTTCTCAATTTATCAGCTACTATTCTTTCTGAGGATGAAACCAATGTACTCAGGAGAGGCCTGAATTTTGTGCCAAGTAGGAACTTTGATTTATATTCCACCTTCAAAGACGTGAATAAATTCGTCAGGCAATTGACTATAAAGAAACATTTTTTTCAGCCAGAAACAGAAGATCATGATACTAGTGAGAGAAGGTTGTTCCCAAATCAATTTGAGAATTTAATGTTTATGGAGCAGGTTACTTTGCAGAATTTGGAATCATTGAGTGCCAACAGTGGGGAAGATCTAGATTTAATAACTGACACTGATTTTTCCAGTAGAGTGCCAAATCCGCAGTTTTATCCTTTGGCTTCAAGATCTCCTGCCATGGATGACTATCAGCATGTGGTGTTCGAGGAGCTTAAAAAGCTGCATGCGGTTAATAGTGGAATCCTGGATAATGACAACATGAACGTCCAGGAACGAACAGCCTTGAATAAATTAAAATCCAACGATAGAATCATTATTAAAAACTCAGATAAAGGCGGCTCAGTGGTGATCTTGGACCGTGGCCTCTATGAAGGACAATTACAGCTTATGTTAAATGATGAACGGACATACCGCAAAGTTGATAGTGATCCAACTATTGGAATACGGACAGACTTACAACTATTACTGCAGAGAGGTGCAGACATGGGATTATTAACTGAGAAACAATTGGAGTATATGGTGCCTGAAACATCTAGGATCCCTTTATTCCATGCACTTCCAAAGACCCATAAGGGTGTTTTTCCTCCACCCTTTAGGCCAATCGTGTCTGGAATAGGGTCCCTGTTTGAAAACATCGGAACATGGCTGGATGAGAGGCTCCAGCCTCTTATGAAGTCCTCTCCAGCATACATCAGGGACTCTAAACATGTTCTTACTGTAATGCAGGAAATTGAATGGCAAGAAGGCTACTCATGGATAAGTAGTGATGTTACTGCTTTGTATTCGTCTATACCCCACAATTTGGCTTTAATTGCATTACAGGAACAGATGCTGGTTTGTACAAGCTATTCGGAAGAATTACAAGAATTTATTTTAGATATAATTTCTTTTTTGCTCAAAAATAATTATTTTATTTTTTTGAATCAGTTTTACATCCAGATCTGTGGCTGTAGCATGGGGGCAAAATTCTCACCATCACTAGCCAATATTTACATGAATTGGTGGGAGAAGCAGTTCATTTACAACTCTTGGAACCCTTTTCTTTCAGATATATTCTGGTATGGTCGCTTCATAGACGATATTTTGATAATATGGCGTGGATGTGAAGCGGCCATACCAGACTTTTTTAAGTACATTAATTCTAACATGTTCAATCTGAAATTTGTTTCTTGTAGCCAGCGGGAGTCTATTTCCTTCTTAGATCTCACTCTTGTTGGTGACTCAGTGAACAAACGAGTTAACTCTGAGCTCTACAGGAAAGATGTATCAGGGAACTCCCTTCTTTATGCTACTAGCCACCATCCTAAGCATATAGTAAGAAACATACCTGTAGGGGAATATGTTAGGGCCAGGAGATCTTGCAGTACTGAGACAGCCTATATAAGAGAATGCGAGGTCATTGATGGTAGACTGCGGATTAGGGGTTATGATAGAGCAATGATTAATAGAGCCAAGACTAAAGTAAATCTTGAATCCAGAGCACACTATTTGAAGCAGAAAATTCCTATGGAAAAAACAAATCAGAACAGTGTTCCAGTATTTTCTACCCAATATAGTAATAGCTTTTGGAAAATTACTGAGATTGTACGCAAGTTTTTGCCTATTTTATCTGTGGATAAAACTCTTAAAAATATTCTGGACACAGGTTGTAGATTTGTTTCTAGACGTGCCCCTACTATTGGCAGTCTCATCTCTCCTAGTGATGCATATCTGGCAAAACCTGCATGCAGTTCAATAAAAAACTGGTTACCTACATGTGGCTCCTATAAGTGCGGCAAAAAGCAGTGTGGGACATGCTCTCATATGTATAATACCAAAGAGAGTGTTAATTCCACTACTGGGAAACGCTATAAAATTAATTCTTTCATCAACTGCAGTTCAGATCACTGCGTTTATGTTATAACTTGCGAAAAATGTCGCAAACAGTATGTAGGCTCCACATGCCGCACTTTAAGGAGACGCATTGGGGAACATTTATATGATATTATGAATCCCGCCTCTAGGAACTTGTCAGGGGCTTCACAGCATTTTTTATATAATCACAATGGGGATGTTAGTTCCTTTAAAGTGAATGCTGTGGAGCAGATTCCAGCCCCTAGAAGAGGTGGAGATCGTATTCAGATACTGCGGGACAGGGAAGCCAGGTGGATTTTGACATACAATACCTGCATGCCAATGGGCATGAATATCAAAAGTGATTTAATGTATATATATTGATATGTTGATTATTGTTCTGAATGCTTTCGGTATTTATTGCATACAGGTATGCTTATGCTTGTAATCATTATTCATAATTGATCCATTTCTTTGAAAAGTGTCAATCCATGTAGATTAATGGATATACATTTTTCCTGTATGGGATCTTATGGAATTTAATGAATTACATTTGGCACATCCCAAAGGGTTAAATTGATTCAGGAAGATCTCTTTTTTGCAATGTATTAGGCTGCTGCCTTACTGACATAATTGGGTTAACCTGTGTATGTTTGACCGGATGTAGCATTCTGGGAAGTGAAGAGGTTTGGTTTTTTTTTTTTTCTATATATTATGTGTTTCATTTGGATAACATATGTCTATGACTAAGGGCCACAATGGCCAGAAACGCGTAAGACGCTTTCTTTTTAAAGAAAACATTTTTTGGATGTCATTCTGATGATTGGTGTTTTAACAATTTTTCAATAAAATGAATTTTTAATTCACATCTATCTCGGACGTGTTGCTGGATCAGGAAAGGAATTTCCACCACTTGCTGCTTTATATTCCTGAACACGGAATTCATATCCCTGCACCGTTCTGGGTCCTGGAGCCAGGTGAAATAATACTACGGGTGAGCTGAAAAAAACTTTCCTTTCTTGCTTATACTGGTGGCAGTAGTATATCTGCAATATAACTGATATGAAATACCATAGTTAATTAAATGGATTAATAATCCTATGTTGAAAATAGTGATACGTCTATCTAATTGGAGCAGGGATATGTATGTATGTGATAAGTACAACTGGTACCTTTGTGGATGTATTGAGGCTAAAAGCCTGATTGGTTGCTATGGATCCAGATCCGTAAACCACAGGTTAGATTTACACTGACACGGCCACCTTAAAATGTACTGCTGTTACCATTAGCAATAATAAGTCTGTGAACAACAATAGGTAGATATAGTATATCATGTGGGTAAAGAAAATATTGCATAATATAATGAAGTTGGTTTATTTAATCGTATGAACGTATATCTTACCATCATATAAAAATAAACACCAGACAATAGACAGTGATTGAAAAATATCAAAAGGATAAAAATCAAATTTGAATATCAAGATTTTCTATATATGCAATAGCGTTATCATTTACTATATAGAAATCCTTCTTGTCACCATGGTAGGATCTCAGGGGGCTCCTCAACAATGTGCTGGATAGTTTGATGATCTGCTCCACAGTCACAGGTCGGAAAGTCATATTTTCCCCACTTATACATAAAATCAGCACAGGTGCCAAAGTTTGTTCTGATATGATTTAGAGTAACCCATTTTCCTTGGTAGATTGAAGCCTGGTGGAGGGTTTTGTAAATTAGGGAACATTTGGGGATCACCTTTTACTACATTGACCCAAAGTTCTCGCCATTTCTCCTCTAAATTGAAGTCTTGTTCATGCAAGGTGATTGCAGTTCGGATGGGCGGGTGTCTTGATTTCAATCGTTGTATTGTAACATCTCTGATATTTTGGTGTATTGGAAGTTTTTCATTATTCACTACTTTAGTGTACTCTTTAAGTAGGAGCTTTTGTCTTCTTAGATTTGCGGGTGCGATATGACCCAGCACAGGTAACCAGTGAACAGGTGTAGGTCTAATAGCACCAGATATTATACGCAAAGAGTTGTTCAGCTGAGTGTCAATTAAGTTTACATGACAGCTATTTATCCATGCTGGAGCCCAGTATTCTGCAGCAAAGTACACCAGGGCAAGAGTAGATGACCATGCTGGAGCCCAGTATTCTGCAGCAGAGTACACCAGGGCAAGAGTAGATGACCATGCTGGAGCCCAGTATTCTGCAGCAGAGGACACCAGGGCAAGAGTAGATGACCATGCTGGAGCCCAGTATTCTGCAGCAGAGTACACCAGGGCAAGAGTAGATGACCATGCTGGAGCCCAGTATTCTGCAGCAGAGTACACCAGGGCAAGAGTAGATAACCATGCTGGAGCCCAGTATTCTGCAGCAGAGTACACCAGGGCAAGAGTAGATAACCATGCTGGAGCCCAGTATTCTGCAGCAGAGTACACCAGGGCAAGAGTAGATGACCATGCTGGAGCCCAGTATTCTGCAGCAGAGGACACCAGGGCAAGAGTAGATGACCATGCTGGAGCCCAGTATTCTGCAGCAGAGTACACCAGGGCAAGAGTAGATAACCATGCTGGAGCCCAGTATTCTGCAGCAGAGTACACCAGGGCAAGAGTAGATGACCATGCTGGAGCCCAGTATTCTGCAGCAGAGGACACCAGGGCAAGAGTAGATGACCATGCTGGAGCCCAGTATTCTGCAGCAGAGTACACCAGGGCAAGAGGAGATGACCATGCTGGAGCCCAGTATTCTGCAGCAGAGGACACCAGGGCAAGAGTAGATGACCATGCTGGAGCCCAGTATTCTGCAGCAGAGTACACCAGGGCAAGAGTAGATGACCATGCTGGAGCCCAGTATTCTGCAGCAGAGTACACCAGGGCAAGAGGAGATGACCATGCTGGAGCCCAGTATTCTGCAGCAGAGGACACCAGGGCAAGAGTAGATGACCATGCTGGAGCCCAGTATTCTGCAGCAGAGGACACCAGGGCAAGAGTAGATGACCATGCTGGAGCCCAGTATTCTGCAGCAGAGTACACCAGGGCAAGAGTAGATGACCATGCTGGAGCCCAGTATTCTGCAGCAGAGGACACCAGGGCAAGAGTAGATGACCATGCTGGAGCCCAGTATTCTGCAGCAGAGTACACCAGGGCAAGAGGAGATGACCATGCTGGAGCCCAGTATTCTGCAGCAGAGGACACCAGGGCAAGAGTAGATGACCATGCTGGAGCCCAGTATTCTGCAGCAGAGTACACCAGGGCAAGAGTAGATGACCATGCTGGAGCCCAGTATTCTGCAGCAGAGTACACCAGGGCAAGAGGAGATGACCATGCTGGAGCCCAGTATTCTGCAGCAGATGACACCAGGGCAAGAGTAGATGACCATGCTGGAGCCCAGTATTCTGCAGCAGAGTACACCAGGGCAAGAGTAGATGACCATGCTGGAGCCCAGTATTCTGCAGCAGAGTACACCAGGGCAAGAGGAGATGACCATGCTGGAGCCCAGTATTCTGCAGCAGAGTACACCAGGGCAAGAGGAGATGACCATGCTGGAGCCCAGTATTCTGCAGCAGAGTACACCAGGTCAAGAGTAGATGTTCTCAAAACAGATGTTGCCGAGCCCCAGGAGGATCCACAAAGTTTCTGAATAATATTATTACGTGCTTTCAGTTTCTGTGCCAATTTATCCAGATGGGATTTAAAAGTTAAAACTGAGAAAGGAGAACTCCGGCACACTTATTACTTTCCCAAGGAAAAAAGGGGTTCACACTGGTTCATGTATTTCTTAATCTGTTTTTCTTTATTGAAGAAGGTGAAATGGTGCTTTACAAAGATAGAAAGTCCGCCAGGACGTTTCGGCCCTAGGCCTTCATCAGGTCGGACAATCTGACTGGAATATTTTTACATGTGAAGAAAATAACAAAAAACAGATATCAACAAGTGTATACAAAATAGTGGTGACAAACAAATTACGACAATATTGTACATGTTTGAGGAGATACAACATAGAGAGCAAGTTCACAATCATGTCATATGATATTGTGGAATAATATAACAATGTGAATACAACTATAGTAACGAAGTGCTGTCACTTTAACAAAGGGGAGATAGCCCTTAATGATGGTGTGATACATGAAAAAGAGGATAAGTGGCTCACTCATATCAAGCAGAGATCCAAAAATAGAGGAAAATGTGAGTAGCCGATTAGTATATATATATATATATATATATATATATATATATATATATATATATATATACACATACACACACATCTATACAAGGTCCAGCATGTAATCAGGCCCTATGAAAAGTAGGAAGGGTAAATCAGAAACGACCATATAGCAAAGAGATGAGGTAGAGTGAATGTAAGCGCATACCTGTGGAGAAATAGGGACATTGAGGTAGTCCCATGGAAGGACTATGTGGACTAGACGGACTAATCTAGTTAGCCTAAATGAAAATAAGAACGTCCATGTCAAGCAGATAGTTGATCTTAAAGAGAGAATGTACAAGCAGGAAGAGAATGATAAATACCTAGATAGGTGGAGATCGACTTATTCTTATCGGACTGGATCCGTATAGCACCGATTTTGGTTAATCAGTGAAACCAACACATTAAATAGCACTGCTGTTTCTGGTAGTAGAATATGTCTGTGAACAATAGTGGACCAATATTATGTCATGAAAATTGACATCAGGGAGTAGAATATAATGTGAAAGGTATATTACCAATGGAGTGGTTTCTATTCCACACACACTCCTTCTAAATAGGGAGCATGCGTATGCTGATAGCGGTAATAAATCTAAAGGAGTACATAACATGTAAGTACTATGGTTAACTGAATAGATCAATAGAATAGTGAAATAAGTGCATATTACCGGTAACTGCAGGGGGCTAGATCAGGTCCTGCTAAAGGTTAATGTGCCTGGCAAATTGAGGAAATTCCAGTGAAGGTGGCTGACAACAGAAAGCAAGAGAGGAGGGGAAACAATGGGATTAATAGCAGAATAAATGAAAAGAATATCAGTAGAGAAGGATGGGATGTCCCTCAGAAAAACAAGAACGTTCATGAAGAATAATGGACGGATATAAAATGTCATGTGGATAGGTATATTAGAGTAGAACATAATGAAGGTATATTACCCATAGGGGGGCTTCTAGTCCACATAGACACTAGGTAAGGTGCAAGCTTATGCTGGTAACAATGATATGTCTGTGAAAGAAATAATAATATTATGCGTGCGCTAAATTAAGTTCAATTGACCAATGGAGTCAGAGAGGATAGAGGCACAGTGTGTTACCAATTAATGCAGGAGGCTGGATGAGGTCCTGTTGTAGGCTAATGTGTCCAGGAATTGGAGAGACTCCAGTGTGGGCTGGCTGGTAACAAAGAGTAAAATGGGAGAAAAGGAAAGAAGAGACACTGAAAGAGCAAAAGAAAATAATCACAGATAGGAAGAGGATGCCAAGCTGCTGGGCGAGTCACTTACCCTCCATGTGCGGTGGTGGCTGTGCGCGCTGCGCGTCCTGTGTGCGATAAAGCTGTGAACGCTGGTTTAAATGGACCCGGGGGCAGAGTGTCATATCCGGTATGTGAAACGCGGAAATGGTGTGGGCCGGCGTGGAACGCACGCCGCGCATGCGCACTTCATTATAAGTTTCTCTGGGCAGTGAATCACATGAGAGATGTGTCATATCCGGTAGTTGGAACGCGGAAGTGGGGACAGTCGGTGTGAGACGCACATTGCGCATGGGCAGTATAGCTCTGGTGCAGGGGAAACTTGATTTGTGAATCTGGTGCCATTAGATTCGTTGGCAGGCTATACGTGCAGTGCATCACTGGTGGGTGATTCTAGATGGTGCCCAGGGACGAGATAACTAGTTCTGTAAGAAGAAACAGAGAATTAGGGAAATATATGCATGCGTACTATATTATATTATGGCACAGTAATGGATTATGTTATTAACACAAAACCTGTGAGGGAAAAGATGTGACATAAAGCATGCATAAAAACTGTACATTTACATAATATTATGTATAATAGAATATAAGGATAACAAGCTGTTATATGCCTTTATATGCTTTATGTAAGCAGAGAGATACCATAGGTACTACGTGTGACATCAGATAGCCAGAAGAATATAGTAGAATGGAACCTATCAACTGCCTATCTCATACTTCCGGTTGAGCCCATGGGGTTCCATGGTACCTAGTGTGGGAATCCACCTAGCTTCAACATCAAGGAGGCGCTTGACCCTATCACCTCCTCTGCGATTGATACTGACCTGGTCAATAACCTGAAATCGTAGTTGAGACACGTTAAGTCCAGCTGTGAGGAAGTGGTGTGGGATAGGTAATAGTGTGCGTCCGCACCGAATATCAGACTTGTGTTTGTTGATGCGGTCTCGGACATGCTGGGTAGTCTCCCCAACATATCCGAGACCGCACGGACATTTAATGTAGTAGATGACATATGTACTGTCGCAGGTGAAAAATCCCTTGATCAGAAATACTTTCCCAGTCCTAGAATGTGTAAATGTGTTGCCCTTATTAACATTGGAGCACTGGGCACAATTTAAAGAATGAAATGTTCCAAATTGGGGATTATTGATGAACCGTTGTCTGGGGGGTGATCGTAGAGGGACCTATATCTGCCCGAATAAGTTTATTTTTTAAATTAGGTGATCTTTTATAGCAGACTAATGGTGGACTCTGGAACTCCTTAATTTGGGGATATGAGAGTCCCAAAAGGGGCCAATGTCGTAGGATGATGTTCTTAAGTAGGGACGAAAAGGGATGATATGTATTGATGAAATGTATTCTTTCATGTGGATCCCGTAGTTTCTCAGATTAGGTTGTGGTCCTTGTGGCTATCTCATGTGGGTAGCCTCTTTGTGTGAATTTTTTGCTCATCTCCTGATGTCTGTGGATTTTGGTTTCACTATCACTGACAAGTCTGTCGACACGAGTGTGTTGGGAGATGGGCAGGGACTGTTTCGTATGTCTAGGATGATTACTTGAAAAATATAACAGGCTATTTCTATCTGTAGGTTTGGTGTAAATGTCGGTGGTGAGTACACCTACGTTATCTTTGATAACAAGACAGTCCAAGAAATTAATCTGTTCCAAATTGTGGTGTAGAGAGAATGAGAGGCCGGGTAGTAAGGTATTGATGTTGTTGTGAAAACTAAGGAGAGAGTCCAAGTCACCATTCCAGATCATAAACACATCGTCGATATATCGACGCCACAATAGAGCATGTCGAATAATCAGGGGGTGACAATGTATAAATTTGTCCTCAAAGTGTGTCATGAATATGTTAGCGTAGGGGGGCGCGACGTTAGATCCCATCGCGGTCCCCCTACGCTGAACATAAAATTGGTCCTGGAAAAGAAAGAAATTTTGCTCCAGAATGAAATACATGAACTAGTGGGAACCCCTTTTTTCCTTGGGAAAGTAATAAGTGTGCCGGAGTTCTCCTTTCTCAGTTTTGCCTTTATTACTCCAGAGCACCTACCCTAGGTGACGCTAGGTCTTAACTCTTTTTTGGGGGATTTAAAAGTTAGACTTCTATCAAGGGTTACACCTAAGTACTTAGGATTGAAATTGTGTTTAACAGATTGGCCTTCAAATTGTACTTTAAGTTCAGTCTTGGCACTTGCATTGTGTAGATGAAAGCAACAAACTTCCGTTTTTGATGGGTTAGGTTTTAATCTCCATTGTCGGAAGTACTTTTCCATTACACTAAGATCTTTTGTAAGAACGTCCTCTGCTTCCTCCATTGTTTTGCTTACCATAGCAAGTGCCCAGTCATCGGCATATCCAAATTTCCGTGACACTGTTTTAGGAATATCAGCTAGGTACAGGGCAAACAGGAGAGGTGCCAGCACTGATCCCTGGGCCAGTCCGTTGTTTAAAGATTTCTTACGACTGGTTGAATCACCCATAATAAGATGAAAAGTTCGATTTGCAATCATATTGTTCAAGAGGTACATCATTTTCTTAAGGCCCAGTCACACTAAACAACTTACCAGCGATCCCAACAACGATCAAACCCGATAGGGATCACTGGTAAGTTGCTAGGAGGTTGCTGGTGAGATGTCACACTGCGACGCTCCAGCGATCCCACCAGCAACCTGACCTGGCAGGGATCGCTGGAGCGTGGCTACACGAGTTGCTGGTGAGCTCACCAGCAACCAGTGTCCCAGCCCCCAGCCAGCAGCGCCGCGTGGAATATGCTGCGCTTGGTAACTAAGGTAAATATCGGGTAACCAACCCGATATTTACCTTGGTTACCAGTGCACGCAGCTACACGTGCAAAGAGCAGGGAGCAGCGCACACTGCTTAGCGCTGGCTCCCTGCTCTCCTAGCTACAGCACACATCGGGTTAATTACAGGATGTGTGCTGCAGCTACATGTGCACAGAGCAGGGAGCAGCGCACAATGCTTAGCGCTGGCTCCTTGCTCTCCTAGTTACAGCACACATCGGGTTAATTACCCGATGTGTGCTGCAGCTACATGTGCACAGAGCAGGGAGCAGCGCACAATGCTTAGCGCTGGCTCCTTGCTCTCCTAGTTACAGCACACATCGGGTTAATTAACCCGATGTGTCCTGCAGCTACATGTGCACAGAGCAGGAGCCGCCACTGACAGTGAGAGCGGCGGAGGCTGGTAACAAAGGTAAATATCGGGTAACCAAGGACAGGGCTTCTTGGTTACCCGATGTTTACATTGGTTACCAGCCTCCGCAGAAGCCGGCTCCTGCTGCCTGCACATTTAGTTGTTGCTGTCTCGCTGTCCCACACAGCGATCTGTGCTTCACAGCGGGACAGCAACAACTAAAAAATGGCCCAGGACATTCAGCAACAACCAACGACCTGACAGCAGGGGCCAGGTTGTTGCTGGATGTCACACACAGCAACATCGCTAGCAACGTCACAAAAGTTGTTCGTTAGCAGCGATGTTGCTAGCGATGTTGCTTAGTGTGACGGGGCCTTTACATGGAATCACCTTCATACACCTTCATACACCTTTCTTACATGGAATGAAGTTGGTATGTTACCTATAGTGAAACTTCCAGTAAAGGGACACTAGTTAAAGTCAATTGTTTTTACTGGTAGCAGTAGCAGATCTGCAGAGATAAACAACATAAGAGGCTGTGATAAGCTGAGTAAATCAATAGGATCAGTGAAATGGAATATATTACCAGTTGCTGCAGGAGGCTGGATCAAATCCTGCTAGGGATAATGTGTCAAGGAGATAAGGGTAACTCCGGTGGGGCTGGCTGATAACAGAGAATAAAGGCCCCGTCACACTAAAGGTCCAGTCACACTAAAGCTGGTGTCACACATAACGACGACGACAACGACGTCGCTGCTACGTCACCATTTTCTGTGACGTTGCAGCGACGTCCCGTCGCTGTCGCTGTGTGTGACATCCAGCAACGACCTGGCCCCTGCTGTGAGGTCGCCGGTCGTTGCTGAATGTCCAGCTTCATTTTTTGGTCGTCACTCTCCCGCTGTGACACACACATCGCTGTGTGTGACAGCGAGAGAGCGACGAAATGAAGCGATCAGGAGCCGGCACTGGCAGCTGCGGTAAGCTGTAACCAGCGTAAACATCGGGTAACCAAGGGAAGACCTTTCCCTGGTTACCCGATGTTTACGCTGGTTACCAGCCTCCGCTCTTGCTGCCAGTGCCGGCTCCTGCACTGTGACATGTGGCTGCAGTATGCATCGGGTAATTAACCCGATGTATACTGTAGCAAGGAGAGCAAGGAGCCAGCGCTAAGCAGTGCGCGCGGCTCCTTGCTCTCTGCACTGTGACATGTAGCTGCAGCACACATCGGGTTAATTAACCCGATGTGTGCTGCAGGAGAGCAAGGAGCCAGCGCTAAGCGCGGCTCCCTGCTCTCTGAACTGTAACATGTAGCTGCAGCACACATCGGGTTAATTAACCCGATGTGTGCTGCAGGAGAGCAAGGAGCCAGCGCTAAGCGCGGCTCCCTGCTCTCTGAACATGTAGCACAGCGACCTTATGATCGCTGCTTCTGCTGTGTTTGACAGCTAAGCAGCGATCATAACAGCGACTTACAAGGTCGCTGTTATGTCACCGAAAATGGTGACGTAACAGCGACGTCGTTGTCGCTGTCGTTTAGTGTGACACCAGCTTAAGCAATTTACCAGCGATCCCAACAACGATAGGGATCGCTGGTAAGTTGCTAGGAGGTTGCTGGTGAGCTGTCACACTGCGACGCTCCAGCGATCCCACCAGCAACCTGACCTGGCAGGGATCGCTGGAGCGTGGCTACACGAGTTGCTGGTGAGCTCACCAGCAACCAGTGACCAGCCCCCAGTCTCCTAGTTACAGCACACATCAGGTTAATTAACCAGATGTGTGCTGCAGCTAAATGTGCACAGAGCAGGGAGCAGCGCACACTGAGCGCTGGCTCCCTGCTCTCCTAGTTACAGCACACATCGGGTTAATTGCCTGATGTGTGCTGCAGCTATCTGTGCACAGAGCAGGAGCCGGCAGCACAGGCAGTGAGAGCGGAGGAGGCTGGTATCAAAGGTAAATATCGGGTAACCAAGGACAGGGCTTCTTGGTTACCCGATGTTTACATTAGTTACCAGCCTCAGCAGAAGCTGGCTCCCTGCTCACTGCACATTAGTTGTTGCTGTCTCGCTGTCACACACAGCGATCTGTGCTTCACAGCAGGACAGCAACAACTAAAAAATGGCCCAGGACATTCAGCAACAACCAACGACCTCACAGCAGGGGCCAGGTTGTTGCTGGATGTCACACACAGCAACATCGCTAGCAACGTCACAAAAGTTGTTCGTTACCAGCGATGTTGCTAGCGATGTTGCTTAGTGTGACGGGGCCTTAAGCAACATCGCTAGCAACATCGCTGCTAACGAACAACTTTTGTGACGTTGCTAGCGATGTTGCTGTGTGTGACATCCAGCAACAACCCGGCCCCTGCTGTGAGGTCGTTGGTTGTTGCTGAATGTCCTGGGCAATTTTTTAGTTGTTGCTGTCCCGCTGTGAAGCACAGATCGCTGTGTGTGACAGCGAGACAGCAACAACTAAATGTGCAGGCAGCAGGAGCTGGCTTCTGCGGAGGCTGGTAACCACAGTAAACATCGGGTAACCAAGAAGCCCTGTCCTTGGTTACCCGATATTTACCTTCGTTATCAGCCTCCACCGCTCTCACTGTCAGTGCCGGCTCCTGCTCTGTGCACATGTAGCTGCAGGACACATCGGGTTAATTAACCCGATGTGTGCTGTAACTAGGAGAGCAGGGAGCCAGCGCTAAGCATTGTGCACTGCTCCCTGCTCTGTGCACATTTAGCTGCAGTACACATCGGGTAATTAACCCGATGTGTGCTGTAACTAGGAGAGCAGGGAGCCAGTGCTCAGTGTGCGCTGCTCCCTGCTCTGTGCATGTGTAGCTCCGTGCGCTGGTAACCAAGGTAAATATCGGGTTGGTTACCCGATATTTACCTTAGTTACCAAGCGCAGCATCTTCCACGCAGCGCTGGGGGCTGGTCAATGGTTGCTGGTGAGCTCACCAGCAACTCGTGTAGCGACGCTCCAGCGATCCCTGCCAGGTCAGGTTGCTGGTGGGATCGCTGGAGCGTCGCAGTGTGACATCTCACCAGCAACCTCCTAGCAACTTGCTAAAGGTCCAGTCACACTAAGCAACTTATCAGCGATCCCAACAACGATAGGGATCGCTGGTAAGTTGCTAGGAGGTTGCTGGGAGATGTCACACTGCGACGCTCCAGCGATCCCACCAGCAACCTGACCTGGCAGGGATCGCTGGAGCGTCGCTACACGAGTTGCTGGTGAGCTCACCAGCAACCAGTGATCAGCCCCCAGCCCTGCGTGGAAGATGCTGCGCTTGGTAACTAAGGTAAATATCGGATAACCAACACATGTTATTGTGAAAGCAGAGAAGAGAATCAAGGTCACCATTCCAGATCATGAACACGTCATCAATATACCTACGCCACAGTAGAGCATGTTGATTAATCAGGGGATGACAATGTATGAATCTGTCCTCAAAGTGTGTCATGAATATGTTAGCGTAGGCGGGCGCGACGTTAGAGCCCATCGCGGTCCCCCTCCGCTGAACATAGAACTGATCCTGGAAAAGGAAAAAGTTTTGTTCTAGAATAATCCTAAGCATATTGGTGCAGAACAATCTATGATCAGTTGATAATGTCGTATATTGTTCTAGAAACCAGTTAACTGCCTGTAATCCTTCTTTGTGATTGATGCTCGTATATAGGCTATTAACATCTAATGTGACCAAAAGGGATGATGGTGGAACATGATGTAAGTTGGCTAGTATCTCAAGGAAGTGTGAAGTGTCTTTGATATATGATAGAGTCAGGGGAATGAATGGAGAAAGAATTTTTTCTATGGTCTTAGCTACCGGCGAGAGGACATAACACCACTCCAAATCATCAGATCTACAGTTCTTCTGATGGAGCCATGGTGGCTAGACCCCCCAGTGATTAGAAGGTTATCCTTTATGCCAGTGTTTCCCATACTCCAGTCCTCAGGGCCCCAACATGTCATGTTTTCAGGATTTCCTTAGTATTGCACAGGTGAGAGAATACTGTATGTGCAATGTCTGATGTCTTGTTAAAAATTCCATCATCTGCTCAATGCTGAGGAAATCCTTAAAATGGGATCTGCTGTTGGCCCTGAGGAAGCTTACGAAACACTGCTTCATCCCATCAACTGGGAATAACTTTCAAACTTGAGAACACCCACGAATATGAGAATTTTTCAAACTTCCTTATTCCAGAAGACAAGAAAAATTACATAACAAGTGCAATCTTAAAAGAAAACACTTTTTTCTATATACTTAGCATAAACAAACTGTTTTTTGCTTTCTTATTTTCCAGTACAATTAAAATTCCAGTATGGCGAACATAACCGATATTTACCCAATGCGAGATGAGAATTATACAAGAAATCGCTCCGATCTCCACTACAGATTAACAGTCTTTAAAATAGTGGTTTACTCGGTGGTTTCCCTACTGGGAACCATTGGGAATGGTCTTGTCATCTGGTTTTGCATCGTAAGAATGAAGAAGACAGTCACTGTGGTGTGGATTCTCAATCTTGCCATCGCGGATTTCACCTTTTCCCTCACTTTACCTTTCAGCATTACGTACCTTATTATTCTCCAATGGCCATTTGGACAATTCATGTGTGAGCTTTACTGGTTCCTTTTTTTTGCCAACATGTCCGTCAGCATCTTCCAGCTCGTGGTAATCAGCTTGGATCGTTTTGTTTGTGTCTTTAATCCCGTTTGGTGTGAAAACCACCGAAAGCCAAGATTGGCTTTTTGGGTTGCCTTGACCATTTGGACAATTTCTATGGCTTTTTGCTTATCTTGTTTAATAATTAATGGAAAGTATGGGAAAAATAAGGTGTCCTGCTATAGAAAGAAATATATTTATAGTATGGAATGGGTAGGGATCATCAGATTCACCTTCTTCTTTCTTCTTCCCTTTCTCATTATTCTCTCATGTTATGTAGCGATAGCTTTCCGCATGAGAAGAAAAAGTTTGACCACATCGTCTCGTCCTTATAAAATAATCCTGACTATTATCATCGCTTTCTTCGTCTGCTGGTTTCCATATAATTTCTTCCTCCTTTTTAGAATATTTGGAGCCGATAAGACTTATAAGAATGTACTTCGTATTGGACATGCCATTAGTGTCAACCTGATGTTGATCAATAGTTGTATCAATCCCATTCTCTACGTTCTCATTGGTCGGGATTTTAAGCAAAAATGTTGTAGCTCTCTCCAGGCAATGTTTGAGAAGGCTTTCACCGAAGATATGGAAAAAAAAGTTTCTAAGACACGTGAAGGCAGCACAGGTAACTTGGAATTAAGTCACATTAACACATTCAAAATATCGATGTTATAAAGTAATTTAAAGGATTACTTTGAAGATTTGATGTTGTTCATATCTAAACAATTTAGGAAAACTTACTGATTGTTTGTGATCTGACCACCATTCCCAAGAACATCCCTGTTTAATGGAGCAGACTTTGACATACTGGACATTGGCTCTATTCATTGTCTTTGGGACTGTCAAAAATGACTGAGCCTTGTGTATGGCTTTCTCCAGAAGTGCCTTGGTTCTTTGCTTCGAGATCTCCATTCTTTGGATTCTTAGGGACTCAGCAGTTGATCACTAGGGATCAGTATGTGCTAAAGGATGAGGGATGATAACAGAAGGAAATAGTAGAAATCGGGTTTCTGAAGCCGCGCCAAAGATCACCACCAGGACATCAGATTTATGTGACTTTATTACAACATCGGTCTACGCGTTTCGTGAGCGCTGCTCACTTCCTCAGGACCATATGAAAGACACCATCAAATCTACCATGCAAGTAACAAGTGTACATTAAATAGACATAATGACGTCATAGATCCTCCCCCTATAGAAAAAATGAGCGGGAGAGAACAGCCTGTTGTTGAAAACGTGACGCAATACAAGAAAGACAAGGTAAAAATACAAAACGAAATATACATCTGAGAATAAAATATGCACATTCTCAGATGTATTTTATTCTCAGATGTATATTTCGATATGATGGTGTCTTTCATATGGTCCTGAGGAAGTGAGCAGCGCTCACGAAACGCGTAGACCGATGTTGTAATAAAGTCACATAAATCTGATGTCCTGGTGGTGATCTTTGGCGCGGCTTCAGAAACCCGATTTCTACTATTTCCTTCTGTTATCAGCCCTTGGGTGCCGCGGCCAGGATCCATTGATACATGCGAACATAGTAGTTGTGACTTTCACAACTACATATGGTGAGTAGGTTTTCTCCCCTCCATACCCTGTGTCTATAAGGGTAAGACCCTATTGCGTTCTTTGTCCACAGCTCCTGTTTGTAAAGGATGAGGGATGACTTAAAGGGAACCTCTCATCTACTCACCTGTGGGGTGGTGTTAGGGCCAGGTGGACGGGCAGACCCAGGAGGTGGATCCACTGGGCCGAACACCTTAATGAAGGCAAGGGGTCCGGTAGCCGGAGCACTACAGGTAGCAGGACAGTTCGTGCAAAAGAGTGGAATGGAGAAGTCCCTGGGACCACGGAGTCACTGATGGTAGTCCCGGTGAAGGAGCTCAGGTTCAGAGGCCGAGATGTTGTCAGGCAGAGTCCGGAACCGATGGAGTGAGAGGACGGGTCACCACAGGGATCAGAGATGGTACGGACTGATGGGATGGCAGATAGTCAGCGTTCGGGGTTCGGGAATCGGCAGGACCGGATGGCGAGGCAGGAGCGGCTCTAGAAGAGAGATAGGTAAGTATATCACAGAGACACAAGGAGACCTGACTCCTAGCTTAGGAAACACAAAGAACAGGCCCCGCCCACTTGGACATTAAACCCCTTTATACCCTGTACCTGTGTGTTCAATTTCCTGTCAGTGGACGCTGGCCCTTTAAGAGAGGGTCAATGACCGCGCGCGCGCCCTAATGCGCATGCGCGAGGCCCAGGTGCCAGAAGCCAGGGCAGGGAGCGGTGTATAGGAAGCAGGGGAGCCGGCCTGGAGCAGGGCTGCCGACGGGCGCTGGGAGCGGGGACCGGGCCGCCTGGGGACCGCAGGTGATGGAGGCTGGAGACCGTGGAGCGGGGGACGCCTGACAGAGGAGGCGGGGAGCGAAGCAGGGAAGCCGGGGAGCGTGGCAGGTGAGCCGGGGAGCAGAGCAGGGGACCCAGAGAGCGTGACAGTACCCCCCCACGCCCTCCTCCCCGCAACCGGGACAGGAAGGCACGTATCAGGGGAGTACCCACATTCTCCCGGGGTTCCCAGGACCTATCCTCAGGACCATACCCTGCCCAGTCCACCAGGAAGAACTGTCGGCCCTGTACAGTTTTCATGGCCACAATATCCCTTACCGCATAGATGTCATCATCAGCGATAGGAGGAGGAGCCGAACTGGCAGCAGCGGAGAAGGGACCAAGGACAACCGGCTTGAGCAGGGAGATGTGGAAGGAGTTGGGTATCCTCATCGTGGCCGGGAGCTGCAGCTTGTAGGAGACCTCATTTATTCTGCAGAGGACTTTAAACGGCCCAATGTAGCGAGGCCCCAGCTTGTATGATGGTAGCTTCAATCGGACGTACTTGGAAGCAAGCCAGACGAGATCTCCTGGAGAGAAACACGGAGGATCCAAATGCCTCTTGTCTGCGTGTCTCTTCATCCGCAGGGTAGCACGTCCAAGGGACGCCTTGACAGAGTCCCAAATTGTTGCAAAGTCACGGGCTACAGCATCAGCAGCAGGGACATCCGAGGAAGCGGATACAGGTAATGGGACGGAAGGCTGAAGTCCGTAAACAACATGGAAGGGAGAGCTGGAGGAGGACTCACTGACGTGGTGGTTATGGGAGAATTCAGCCCAAGGAAGAAGCGTGGACCAGTCGTCATGATGGGCGTTGACGTAGTGATGTAAGAAGGAGGTCAAGATCTGATTGACTCGTTCCACTTGGCCATTCGACTGAGGATGGTAGGCTGAAGAAAAGTCCAAAGTCACTCCCAGATGTTTGCAGAGAGCCCTCCAGAAGCGGGAGGTGAACTGAGTTCCTCTGTCGGACACAATGTGTGATGGAAAGCCATGCAACCGGAAGATGTGCTGTATGTAGGCGTCAGCGAGTTCCTGGGCTGAGGGCAGTCCAGCCATAGGGACGAAATGAGCCATTTTGGAGAACCAATCCACCACGACCCATATGACTGTGTGTCCGGAGGACAGGGGCAAATCCGTAATGAAGTCCATTGCAATGTGTTGCCACGGAACCGTGGGTATAGGCAGAGGCAGAAGACGGCCATATGGCAGATGTTTGGGCGTCTTGTTCCTGGCACAAGAGGAGCAGGCTGAGACAAAAGAAGCGACGTCCGTACGAAGGGATGGCCACCAGTAATGACGTACAATCGTACTCCATGTTCTTTTCTGACCAGCATGGCTGGCTGTTTTCGAGGCATGGCCCCAGTGCAACACTTTTTGCCTGTCAGTCTCAGAGACATAGGTCTTCCCGGGCGGTATCTGGGCCAGGGTGACAGGGGCCACCGGAATGATTTTACTAGGGAAGATGATGGGCTGGGATGTCTCCTCCTCCTGCTCCATGGGCATGAATGACCTGGACAAGGCATCTGCGCGTACATTCTTGTCCGCAGGTCGGAAATGGAGCTGGAAATCGAACCTGGCAAAGAACAAGGACCACCTGGCTTGCCGTGGGTTCAGTCGCTGAGCGGACCGCAGGTATTCCAGGTTCTTGTGGTCCGTGTAAATGATCACGGGGTACACTGCTCCCTCCAGAAGGTAGCGCCATTCCTCCAGAGCCAGTTTGACTGCCAATAGCTCTCGGTCACCGATGGTGTAGTTGCGTTCAGGCGCTGAGAAGCTCTTGGAGAAAAAACCGCAAGTCACCATCTTCCCGGAGGAGGACTTCTGCATGAGCACTGCTCCAGCTCCCGAGGAGGAGGCATCCACCTCCAAGGTGAACTGTCGGTTTAACTCCGGACGGTGGAGCACAGGGGAGGAAGCAAATGCCCGCTTCAGAGAGCCAAACGCGGCGTCGGCCGCAGGTGACCAGTCCTTTGGATTAGCCCCCTTCTTGGTCAAGGCGGAGAGAGGTGCAGTCAGAGCCGAGAAGTGAGGGATGAACTGACGGTAATAGTTTGCGAATCCCAGAAAGCGTTGGATTGCCTTCAGTCCAGAAGGAGGGGGCCAGTTGAGAATGGAAGAGACCTTCTCCAGATCCATCTGCAGTCCGGTATCGGAGATTACGTAACCCAGGAAGGGAAGAGAAGACTGCTCGAAGACGCACTTCTCGTACTTGGCGTACAGACGATTTTCCCTCAGTCTTTGTAGTACCAGCTGCACGTTCTCTCTGTGGGTCTGGAGGTCCGGAGAAAAGACCAGGATGTCATCAAGATACACCACCACACAGATGTAGAGAAGGTCCCGGAACATGTCGTTCACCAATTCCTGAAAGACTACTGGTGCGTTACACAGGCCGAAGGGCATCACACAGTATTCATAGTGCCCATCGCGAGTATTGAACGCGGTCTTCCATTCGTCCCCAGAGCGGATGCGGACCAGGTTGTAGGCACCCCGAAGATCCAACTTGGTAAACACACGAGCTCCTCTAAGCTGATCAAACAATTCGGGGATGAGCGGCAGGGGGTATTTATTTTTCACGGTGATTTGGTTCAATCCCCGGTGATCAATGCATGGGCGTAGGTCGCCCTCTTTCTTCTTAACGAAGAAGAAGCCTGCTCCAGCAGGAGAGGAGGATCTCCGAATGAATCCCCTTGCCAGGTTCTCTGTGATGTAGGTAGACATGGCCCTTGTTTCGGCAGGAGACAGCGGATATATCCGTCCTCGAGGTGGTGTAGTTCCCGGGAGCAGGTCGATGGCACAATCGTAAGGACGATGTGGCGGCAGTACCTCTGACTCCTTTTTATCAAAGACGTCCGCGAAGGACCAATAGGCCGAGGGCAGTCCCGGTAGGGACTCTGGAACCGGAGGTCGTCGGATGGGTTGAATAGTCTTCAGACAGTTCTCGTGGCAAGAGGAGCCCCATCGGGCGATTTCACCAGTACCCCAGCTGACTGAGGGTTCATGTGTCCGTAACCAGGGGAGTCCCAGCAGGATTTGATGGGACATGTGTGGGAGGACATAGAGAGCGATGTTCTCGGTGTGCAGGGCACCGATACGCAGTTCCACCGGCTTGGTGATCCACGAGATGGTGTCAGAGAGGGGTCTCCCATCCACAGAGGCAATCACTAGGGGTTTGTCGAGTGGAGTAACAGGCACCTGGTACTTGTCCACCGTGGCCTGCTGGATGAAATTGTCTGCTGCCCCGGAATCGAGGTACGCCTCGGCCGTGAACCGCGTCTCTCCCGTTGTCACTTGAACAGTCCACGTAACCGGGTCTGAGAGAATCCCAGCACCTAGGGTGGCCTCTCCTACCAGCCCTAGGCTTTGGAGTTTCCCGGCCTCTCTGGACAGGAGCGTAGAAGGTGTGTGCCCTCTCCGCAGTAGAAGCAGAGACCCTTGGCGAGCCGTTCTGCTCAGCGTTGTTCAAACTGCCGCAAACGGTCGATCTGCATGGGCTCGTGGACGGAGACACCAGATGACGTTGACTGAAGGACAGCGGGCTTCTCCGGAGGAGAGGAATGCCGTATCGGACGTCTCTCACGGGACACCTCTTTGGATCGTTCCTGAAAACGAAGATCCACTCGAGTCGCTAGGGCAATCAGGGCATCCAGGGTGGACGGCACGTCACGACCAGCCAGCTCATCTTTGATACGACCCGAGAGGCCTTCCCAGAAGGCGGCGGTTAGAGCCTCATTGTTCCACCCAAGTTCCGAAGCCAAGGTGCGTAAACGGATGGCATATTGACCCACCGTCAGAGTCCCCTGACGTAGCCGGAGGAGAGATGAGGCCGACGCGGAGGCGGATGTTGGTGGTCACCGGATCCTCCTTCTCCCACAAGGGGTTCATCCAGGCCAGCGCCTCATCCTCTAGATGGGACATCATGAACGCGACCTTGGCTTGGTCGGAGGCAAACAAGTGCGGCAGTAGCTTGAAATGGAGAGAGCATTGATTGATGAAACCCCTGCAGGTCTTGGGATCTCCAGCGTACCGGGGTGGTGAGGCCAAACGAAGTCTGGAAGCATCCGAGGAGGCTGCCATGGGAGCTGTGGCCGTGGATTGTACAGTGGAAGCTCGAGATGCCGAAGATGTGACCGACGCTTGCAGCGTGTTCAGGCGGGCGTCCACAGAAGACATGAAGTTCAGCATGCGGGTCTGGGTCTCACGCTGGCGTGTGAGTTCTTCCTGGAAAGCCGCTAGTGCTTGGGCGGGATCCATGGCCTGTTCTTACTGTTAGGGCCAGGTGGACGGGCAGACCCAGGAGGTGGATCCACTGGGCCGAACACCTTAATAAAGGCAAGGGGTCTGGTAGCCGGAGCACTACGGGTAGCAGGACAGTCCGTGCAAAAGAGTGGAATGGAGAAGTCCCTGGGACCACGGAGTCACTGATGGTAGTCCGGGTGACGGAGCTCAGGTTCAGAGGCCGAGATGTTGTCAGGCAGAGTCCGGAACCGATGGAGCGAGAGGACGGGTCACCACAGAGATCAGAGATGGTACGGACTGACGGGATGGCAGATAGTCAGCGTTCGGGGTTCGGGAATCGGCAGGACCGGATGGCGAGGCAGGAGCGGCTCTAGAAGAGAGATAGGTAAGTATATCACAGAGACACAAGGAGACCTGACTCCTAGCTTAGGAAACACGAAGAACAGGCCCCGCCCACTTGGACATTAAACCCCTTTATACCCTGTACCTGTGTGTTCAATTTCCTGTCAGTGGACGCTGGCCCTTTAAGAGAGGGTCAATGACCGCGCGCGCGCCCTAATGCGCATGCGCGAGGCCCAGGTGCCAGAAGCCAGGGCAGGGAGCGGTGTATAGGAAGCAGGGGAGCCGGCCTGGAGCAGGGCTGCCGACGGGCGCTGGGAGCGGGGACCGGGCCGCCTGGGGACCGCAGGTGATGGAGGCTGGAGACCGTGGAGCGGGGGACGCCTGACAGAGGAGGCGGGGAGCGAAGCAGGGAAGCCGGGGAGCGTGGCAGGTGAGCCGGGGAGCAGAGCAGGGGACCCAGAGAGCGTGACAGTACCCCCCCAAGCCCTCCTCCCCGCAACCGGGACAGGAAGGCACGTATCAGGGGAGTACCCACATTCTCCCGGGGTTCCCAGGACCTATCCTCAGGACCATACCCTGCCCAGTCCACCAGGAAGAACTGTCGGCCCCGTACAGTTTTCATGGCCACAATATCCCTTACCGCATAGATGTCATCATCAGCGATAGGAGGAGGAGCCGAACTGGCAGCAGCGGAGAAGGGACCAAGGACAACCGGCTTGAGCAGGGAGATGTGGAAGGAGTTGGGTATCCTCATCGTGGCCTGGAGCTGCAGCTTGTAGGTGACCTCATTTATTCTGCAGAGGACTTTAAACGGCCCAATGTAGCGAGGCCCCAGCTTGTATGATGGTAGCTTCAATCGGACGTACTTGGAAGCAAGCCAGACGAGATCTCCTGGAGAGAAACACGGAGGATCCAAATGCCTCTTGTCTGCGTGTCTCTTCATCCGCAGGGAAGCACGTCCAAGGGACGCCTTGACAGAGTCCCAAATTGTTGCAAAGTCACGGGCTACAGCATCAGCAGCAGGGACATCCGAGGAAGCGGATACAGGTAATGGGACGGAAGGCTGAAGTCCGTAAACAACATGGAAGGGAGAGCTGGAGGAGGACTCACTGACGTGGTGGTTATGGGAGAATTCAGCCCAAGGAAGAAGCGTGGACCAGTCGTCATGATGGGCGTTGACGTAGTGACGTAAGAAGGAGGTCAAGATCTGATTGACTCGTTCCACTTGGCCATTCGACTGAGGATGGTAGGCTGAAGAAAAGTCCAAAGTCACTCCCAGATGTTTGCAGAGAGCCCTCCAGAAGCGGGAGGTGAACTGAGTTCCTCTGTCGGACGCAATGTGTGATGGAAAGCCATGCAACCGGAAGATGTGCTGTATGTAGGCGTCAGCGAGTTCCTGTGCTGAGGGCAGTCCAGCCATAGGGACGAAATGAGCCATTTTGAAGAACCGATCCACCACGACCCATATGACTGTGTGTCCGGAGGACAGGGGCAAGTCCGTAATGAAGTCCATTGCAATGTGTTGCCACGGAACCGTGGGTATAGGCAGAGGCAGAAGACGGCCATATGGCAGATGTTTGGGCGTCTAGTTCCTGGCACAAGAGGAGTAGGCTGAGACAAAAGAAGCGACGTCCGTACGAAGGGATGGCCACCAGTAATGACGTACAATCGTACTCCATGTTCTTTTCTGACCAGCATGGCTGGCTGTTTTCGAGGCATGGCCCCAGTGCAACACTTTTTGCCTGTCAGTCTCAGAGACATAGGTCTTCCCGGGCGGTATCTGGGCCAGGGTGACAGGGGCCACCGGAATGATTTTACTAGGGAAGATGATGGGCTGGGATGTCTCCTCCTCCTGCTCCATGGGCATGAATGACCTGGACAAGGCATCTGCGCGTACATTCTTGTCCGCAGGTCGGAAATGGAGCTGGAAATCGAACCTGGCAAAGAACAAGGACCACCTGGCTTGCCGTGGGTTCAGTCGCTGAGCGGACCGCAGGTATTCCAGGTTCTTGTGGTCCGTGTAAATGATCACGGGGTACACTGCTCCCTCCAGAAGGTAGCGCCATTCCTCCAGAGCCAGTTTGACTGCCAATAGCTCTCGGTCACCGATGGTGTAGTTGCGTTCAGGCGCTGAGAAGCTCTTGGAGAAAAAACCGCAAGTCACCATCTTCCCGGAGGAGGACTTCTGCATGAGCACTGCTCCAGCTCCCGAGGAGGAGGCATCCACCTCCAAGGTGAACTGTCGGTTTAACTCCGGACGGTGGAGCACAGGGGAGGAAGCAAATGCCCGCTTCAGAAAGCCAAACGCGGCGTCGGCCGCAGGTGAACAGTCCTTTGGATTAGCCCCCTTCTTGGTCAAGGCGGAGAGAGGTGCAGTCAGAGCCGAGAAGTGAGGGATGAACTGACGGTAATAGTTTGCGAATCCCAGAAAGCGTTGGATTGCCTTCAGTCCAGAAGGAGGGGGCCAGTTGAGAATGGAAGAGACCTTCTCCAGATCCATCTGCAGTCCGGTATCGGAGATTACGTAACCCAGGAAGGGAAGAGAAGACTGCTCGAAGACGCACTTCTCGTACTTGGCGTACAGACGATTTTCCCTCAGTCTTTGTAGTACCAGCTGCACGTTCTCTCTGTGGGTCTGGAGGTCCGGAGAAAAGACCAGGATGTCATCAAGATACACCACCACACAGATGTAGAGAAGGTCCCGGAACACGTCGTTCACCAATTCCTGAAAGACTACTGGTGCGTTACACAGGCCGAAGGGCATCACACAGTATTCATAGTGCCCATCGCGAGTATTGAACGCGGTCTTCCATTCGTCCCCAGAGCGGATGCGGACCAGGTTGTAGGCACCCCGAAGATCCAACTTGGTAAACACACGAGCTCCTCTAAGCCGATCAAACAATTCGGGGATGAGCGGCAGGGGGTATTTATTTTTCACGGTGATTTGGTTCAATCCCCGGTAGTCAATGCATGGGCGTAGGTCGCCCTCTTTCTTCTTAACGAAGAAGAAGCCTGCTCCAGCAGGAGAGGAGGATCTCCGAATGAATCCCCTTGCCAGGTTCTCTGTGATGTAGGTAGACATGGCCCTTGTTTCGGCAGGAGACAGCGGATATATCCGTCCTCGAGGTGGTGTAGTTCCCGGGAGCAGGTCGATGGCACAATCGTAAGGACGATGTGGCGGCAGTACCTCTGACTCCTTTTTATCAAAGACGTCCGCGAAGGACCAATAGGCCGAGGGCAGTCCCGGTAGGGACTCTGGAACCGGAGGTCGTCGGATGGGTTGAATAGTCTTCAGACAGTTCTCGTGGCAAGAGGAGCCCCATCGGGCGATTTCACCAGTACCCCAGCTGACTGAGGGTTCGTGTGTCCGTAACCAGGGGAGTCCCAGCAGGATTTGATGGGACATGTGTGGGAGGACATAGAGAGCGATGTTCTCGGTGTGCAGGGCACCGATACGCAGTTCCACCGGCTTGGTGATCCACGAGATGGTGTCAGAGAGGGGTCTCCCATCCACAGAGGCAATCACTAGGGGTTTGTCGAGTGGAGTAACAGGCACCTGGTACTTGTCCACCGTGGCCTGCTGGATGAAATTGCCTGCTGCCCCGGAGTCGAGGTACGCCTCGGCCGTGAACCGCGTCTCTCCCGTAGTCACTTGAACAGTCCACGTAACCGGGTCTGAGAGAATCCCAGCACCTAGGGTGGCCTCTCCTACCAGCCCTAGGCTTTGGAGTTTCCCGGCCTCTCTGGACAGGAGCGTAGAAGGTGTGTGCCCTCTCCGCAGTAGAAGCAGAGACCCTTGGCGAGCCGTTCTGCTCAGCGTTGTTCAAACTGCCGCAAACGGTCGATCTGCATGGGCTCGTGGACGGAGACACCAGATGACGTTGACTGAAGGACGGCGGGCTTCTCCGGAGGAGAGGAATGCCGTATCGGACGTCTCTCACGGGACACCTCTTTGGATCGTTCCTGAAAACGAAGATCCACTCGAGTCGCTAGGGCAATCAGGGCATCCAGGGTGGACGGCACGTCACGACCAGCCAGCTCATCTTTGATACGACCCGAGAGGCCTTCCCAGAAGGCGGCGGTTAGAGCCTCATTGTTCCACCCAAGTTCCGAAGCCAAGGTGCGTAAACGGATGGCATATTGACCCACCATCAGAGTCCCCTTGACGTAGCCGGAGGAGAGATGAGGCCGACGCGGAGGCGGGTCCGGGCTCGTCAAAGGTGCCACGAAATGCCTGCAGGAACTCCTGGATGTTGGTGGTCACCGGATCCTCCTTCTCCCACAAGGGGTTCATCCAGGCCAGCGCCTCATCCTCTAGATGGGACATCATGAACGCGACCTTGGCTTGGTCGGAGGCAAACAAGTGTTATAGTAGCTTTAAATGGAGAGAGCATTGATTGATGAAACCCCTGCAGGTCTTGGGATCTCCAGCGTACCGGGGTGGTGAGGCCAAACGAAGTCTGGAAGCATCCGAGGAGGCTGCCATGGGAGCTGTGGCCGTGGATTGTACAGTGGAAGCTCGAGATGCCAAAGATGTGACCGACGCTTGCAGCGTGTTCAGGCGGGCGTCCACAGAAGACATGAAGTTCAGCATGCGGGTCTGGGTCTCACGCTGGCGTGTGAGTTCTTCCTGGAAGGCCGCTAGTGCTTGGGCGGGATCCATGGCCTGTTCTTACTGTTAGGGCCAGGTGGACGGGCAGACCCAGGAGGTGGATCCACTGGGCCGAACACCTTAATAAAGGCAAGGGGTCCGGTAGCCGGAGCACTACGGGTAGCAGGACAGTCCGTGCAAAAGAGTGGAATGGAGAAGTCCCTGGGACCACGGAGTCACTGATGGTAGTCCGGGTGACGGAGCTCAGGTTCAGAGGCCGAGATGTTGTCAGGCAGAGTCCGGAACCGATGGAGCGAGAGGACGGGTCACCACAGGGATCAGAGATGGTACGGACTGACGGGATGGCAGATAGTCAGCGTTCGGGGGTCGGGAATCGGCAGGACCGGATGGCGAGGCAGGAGCGGCTCTAGAAGAGAGATAGGTAAGTATATCACAGAGACACAAGGAGACCTGACTCCTAGCTTAGGAAACACGAAGAACAGGCCCCGCCCACTTGGACATTAAACCCCTTTATACCCTGTACCTGTGTGTTCAATTTCCTGTCAGTGGACGCTGGCCCTTTAAGAGAGGGTCAATGACCGCGCGCGCGCCCTAATGCGCATGCGCGAGGCCCGGGTGCCAGAAGCCAGGGCAGGGAGCGGTGTATAGGAAGCAGGGGAGCCGGCCTGGAGCAGGGCTGCCGACGGGCGCCGGGAGCGGGGACCGGGCCGCCTGGGGTCCGCAGGTGATGGAGGCTGGAGACCGTGGAGCGGGGGACGCCTGACAGAGGAGCCGGGGAGCGAAGCAGGGAAGCCGGGGAGCGTGGCAGGTGAGCCGGGGAGCAGAGCAGGGGACCCGGAGAGCGTGACAGGTGGTCGGGTAAATTCTGGTCCAATGGGCGTCGCTAGTCTCAGGTTCGGCGCGTCCTCTATCCTTGTGATCACTATCCTCCTTCTTACGCCATATGGATGATGTCTCCTATGTCATCCACACAGTGCCCACCATTGTGCTCCTGCACAAGCTTACATCTTTCTGCCATGCCGAGTGGTGTACGGCCATTCTTTGACCGTTCCGTACACCTGTGCATTACAGTTCTTTGCTCTGCCTTCAGCATGGCAGAGAGAAGTGCTCGTGTTCAGTAACACAACGAAGGACACTGTGTGGATGGCGCAGGACATGTCATCCACATGACGCCGGAAGTAGGACAGCGATCGCAATAATAGAGGAAGCACTGGGTCAAGAACAGCGACGACCATCAGAGCTGACCGGATTGCCCTAAAGGCGAGTAGTTGACAGGCTCCCTCTAACACTGTCTTGAGAATGACCCTTCTCAGTTGAGTGCCCAAGCCTAAACACAGCTCTGAAGAAACGCAACAAAAGTGTGGTTTAGACTTACCATTCACTCACAATACCACTACAAGGGCCATCTAATGGAGGGAACAGAAGTAACTGGGTTGGGTTAATATAGATTGAACATGTATACTTACTTATAGTTCCATTGGGGGAGGATTGGTTTAAGAAGCTTAATTTATTACTTGTATCCTGTAAGGATTTCTCACTTATTTACACTTTTTCTATTTTAAGTATTGTCTTACTTTTACTTCCATGTTTCGTCTCTGATAAGTTCAATGGATCTTACTTTGTCTTTTTGAAAATTCTTTAATTCTGATTTAAAAAAAAATAAATAAAAACATTTTAACCTACTTTTAATAATTTCATTTTTTTCTGCTTCTTTCTATGGATTTGAAGAAATTCTGGTTAAATATCATTGGATTTAGTTATTAATTTTAGTCTGATCATTTGAAGTAAAATGTGACTTTTTGTGTTGGATTTAAAATACATTTGCGGAAAATTTCCATTTCTTTTCACCACTTATTAAAATTATTTTTAGGCAAATTGGTCCAAAACTTGTTTTTAGGCAAAATGGCTTAGCTTTTCACATATATTTAACCAGGGGCTACATGGCGATGTTGCATTACAACAACACATCTAATTATTTCCTTTGATTTTACATTGTGATCTTCAACTTACCGTGGATATAACAAAGGCGCAAATGTTTCCAAATGTCTTTGAATGTCTCTCGCACATCACGAATCGCATGCAACTCAACTTCCCTGGACATCTATGCCACTGGTATGTGATTGCGTGTTGTACATAATTTGACTGATTTTATTTTCTGTTAAATAATATCAGCTCTAAAATAGAAAAAAAAAATATTTTTTTTAAATCACTTTATTGAGGAGTGTAGAGTAAATCTATACAGAAGAATTATGTCTTCTAATACATGGAATAAAACAGTGCAACTTTTTTGTAAATTTGGAGGGAAACCTGATGAATTTGAAGTTTCAACTTTAGTCTTACTCAAAAAAACTTTTAAAATTTTACTTATAAGAGTCTGATCAGAGTGGGATTAATTTTTCTTGGAGGTGGACAAAAAAAAAAAAGTTTCTCCACCTTCTTCATTGTCAGTCTATAAGAATCGGATGTCATCCAAGTGTGGGCCAATGTTTACCACCAACTCATAGACTTAAAGGGGCTTTACATGCAACGACATCGCTAACGAGATGTCGTTGGGGTCACGGAATTCGTGACGCACATCCGGCCTCGTTAGCGACGTTGTTGCGTGTGAAATGCAGGACCGACCGTTAACGATCAAAAGTACTCACCATATCGTTGATCGTTGACACGTCGTTCTAATCCCAATTATCGTTGCTGTTGCAGGACGCAGGTTGTTCGTCGTTCCTGCCTCAGCACACATTGCTATGTGTGACACTGCAGGAACGAGGAACAACACCGTACCTGCGGCCGCCCGCAATGAGGAAGGAAGGAGGTAGGCGGGATTTTCGGCCCGCTCATCTCCGACCCTCCGCTTCTATTGAGCGACCGCTTAGGCTACTTTCACACATCCGGTTTGAGCCGTGCGGCTCAATCCGGCTGTGAAACCTATGCAACGGATGCGGTGAAAACACCGCATCCTTTGCATAAGTTTTTACATGCGGCCGGTCCGTTTTTTTCCGGTTGCGGCACGCTACTGAGCATGCGCAGTGGAAGAAGCCGCATGCAGCGGCCGGATGCATTTTTTTCTGCATCGCGATGAAACCGGCGTCCATAGGCATGCATTGAAAAATGCGCCGCAGCGGCCGGATGCGGTGCGATGTGGTTTTTTTGCCGAAGCAAAAAACGTTGCAGGCAACGGTCCATCCGGCCGCGGCATCGGCTAAATCTGCCGCATGCGGCAAAAACCGGACCGAACGCAGGCCCATGCGGCACAATACGGCACTAATGTAAGTCTATGCAAAAAAACCCGCAACCGGCGGCAAAGAAACCGGTTGCGGTTTTTCTGCAGAGCGCCGTATTGTGCCACAGAGCAAAAACCGGATGTGTGAAAGTAGCCTTAGTGACGTCGCTGTGACGCTGCACAAACCGCCCCCTTAGAAAGGAGGCGGTTCGTCGGCCACAGCGACGTTGCTAGGCAGGTAAGTATGTGTGATGGGTGTGTTAGCGCTGTTGTGCGCCACGGGCAGCGATTTGCTTGTGACGCACAACCGATGGGGGTGAGTGCTTTCACCAGTGAAATCGCTAGCAATGTCGCTGTGTGTAAAGCCGCTTTACACTGCACATTTTGATCCAACACTTGGATCAAAATCGGACGTGTACACAACCCATCTAATATTGGAAATTACGGATTTTGAAGTCCACCCATGACCAACCCACACCTCTAAGTCACCTACCAGATACAAACTTAAAAAGATAATCCCATCTTCAAAGATTGATATTTTTATTGTAAAATGAAGCAATTTTGCAATTTACTGCTTGTTAAAATTTGCAGCCGTTTTTGAAATATTAACACTTTTATCTACTGCTCAATTCCTAGGAGATTGGCCACTGCTGCTGATGTTCTGCCATGGTGGTCGGTCACTAGGAAACGAGCCATAAACAACAGAAAAGTGTAAATACTTTAACAACTGATGAAAAATTTTACAAACAGTAAATTGCAAAATTGCTTGTACTTATAAACACTATCTGACAATGCCCATGTAATAAACATGGGAATATCATTTTACACTTATGTCTATGAATTTGCACCTTCGGTTCTAACAGTGTCAGGGTTATCAGTATCTGTGCTTATGAATGAAGCGTTCTTTTGGCATCCATTGGGCTGATATACAATATGTATCGTGGTGTTCAGCATTGCACTCGTTGGGTGCCATGATGGCATCAGACTCTGTTCACACTTCAGAGTCTGATAAACAAGCTGGGATTTTTTAGTTAAACAGCCTGTCATGGGCGTCAGTTGGTTCTGGTTTCAATGCTCTCCAGTACAGCAGGAGTTAATTTCTGCTGGCCTGTGATCATCCGCTGGGAGCTAACGCTGCTGAATAATATCCTCAGCCATCTTCACCCTTTATAATGATATGGATTCCGGGGCTGAGTGCCGGATATAGCTTCTGCTTCCCTGGTTCCTGTGGTTATCTAGTTATATGATGATCTACAAGTCGCGGTTCTGCATGGTGGGTGAATTCTCCAGTTGTGTATTTATTTCCTACTCCTTTTGCATTGCTCCCCAGTTCCCATACTGTCCCTTATTTGTGCTTGAGTTTAGTGTGCATACATTTTTGTTTACCTTTGTCTGTGCCTATTTGTGGGGTCTTAGTTACTGAATTCCTGGCTCACTCCCTGGGTATTAGGGCTCAGACAGGAGACAAGGCCTCATTGGAGGCTCGAGCCTAACTACCATCAAATCTACCTTCGAGATAAGGGACAGCACAGAGGCCCCAGTCTTTGAGTCAGCCTAGGAGCCCCTGTTCCATTGATAAATACCCCGTGACAACATGTGATGTCCTATCAGACAATGGATTGAAAACGTATTGTTCTAAGTCTTCACCATTCAGGCATAATTGGTGTCAACATGACCCAGGAGTTACAATAGTCTTGTCACTTTTTGTAGCCTGAGATAAGTTTAACAACTTTGTTTTCCTCATCTTTGAAGCTTTTTTAGAAGTTGTAGAAACTTTGTGGTGACTTCTTCACTTTCTGGCTTTGGAATTTTCACATCCGTCACATTGCTGCACCTTGTGTTGAAATCTGTTTGCACACAGCACGGAGAAGCATGTACTTCCTGAGGTGTCTGCAGAGTTCGGATTTCGGAGCTGATTTGGTGAAAAAAATGTTGAAATTCTGTTGTGACAGGAAAGAAGGAGGATGTCACATAGGAGAAATAGTGCAGTGTGATGTGCGGAGAGGAGAAGCTCACATCATCCGCTGGTCGTTTTCTCATCTTGTTTGTTATGCATTAAAGAATGCAAAAGTATCAAAGCTAAGAATATGAAAAATGATATTTAATGTATTTACATATTTTATGTATATATTAAGTGTACAAGTGAATATAATGTATGTGAGGTGCACAGGTAGCAAGTGCATCTGAGCTCTGGAGCTCTACTGTGTAGCACCCGGTTCCAACACAGCATCCCCGCATGCTCATGGTCTCCAGAGTGGGTACCCTTCTCCTCACCTGTCTCCTGGTTCCATGTGCTCCGTGCCCGGTCAAAGGCATCCTGGCCTTGGCGTGGTCACCGCTCTCCTCTCCTGCCCAGCGCTACCACGCTCCCTTATTCTGCCCCAGAGTCTGTCGCAGCCTCCTCCTCCTTCCAGGCCACACACAGGCCTTCAGTGTGTACTCGTAGGGCGCACATGTGGTCATGCCCCCTTTCTTAAAGGGCTGGAGTTCCATTACCTGGAAGCAATCCTTGAGGTCACCTGTTGATGTGAAGCCCGCCTCCCGTTACCTTCAGGTGCAGGTCACCTCAGGGACTTCAGGGACTTCACGTGCTCGGGATCTTCTGGCCACAGGTAGGTCAGGTTGACTTCTATGGGAATCGTGACGCCACTCTCGGTAATTGAGGTCAGGAGATGACCGCCACTGCAGCTTGGGGAGCGCCTGGGGCTGATGGTAAATGCAGTCTGGTGGTATGGCCTCCCGAGAGTGAGGCTGGCCCCAGGGCCCAGTGTTAGTGTGTAGTACCACAGGTCGCAGAAGAACTCACACACAAGCAGCAATGTATTTCATGGTTTTTACTCACTTTTCAGATGATGCAGTCAGACAACCTGGGCGATGCTGAGGTGAACCAGGTGGAACCAGGTATTCTTCAGGCTGATCCAGGGGTGACTGCTGACTCGCCTTCCTAGCCCTTCTTGTTTTGAGGTGACCCCGACTTGGTGTACTATGGGAATCACCCAGGGAAGTCGCAACTGCCGTTCTCCCCTTTCTGACCCGTTTGCTGGCAGCATGGACTAAGGTAAAGATGGCTCTAGGCTCAATCCTCCATATGGGCCCCCTCGTTGCTGCTGTAGCTGCGGACTCTGTATGGTTTGGTGAGGCACATATAGCACCCTCACCAGCAGGTTTAGCAGGCCTAGTAGATGGGTTCCTGCTCTGGGGA
This sequence comes from Anomaloglossus baeobatrachus, assembly GCF_048569485.1. Taxonomy (NCBI): domain Eukaryota; kingdom Metazoa; phylum Chordata; class Amphibia; order Anura; family Aromobatidae; genus Anomaloglossus; species Anomaloglossus baeobatrachus. The sequence goes on along the minus strand of NC_134363.1, from coordinate 27,330,123 downwards.
CCTTTATTCCCTGTGCGGGCCTAGTCTACCGGCAGTCCCCTTACTCAGCCACCTCTTGCTACTGCCTAGGTGGTTTTCAGGCGGCACCACTGGGTAGCCGTTCTCCCCCGCCAGCAGCCACTACAGGTGCAGGGTCTGAAAGTGCTCCACAACTCCGTCCTGCACTCCAGACGCATCTCTACACTCCTGCTCCTTCAACTGCCACTGCACAACTCCTGTCTCCAGTCCCACCACCCACCACTAGCTGGGATGCGAGGGCTACGCCCCCTTCCTGGGTCTCCCAGGGGTCCTCTCTAAGCTGTGTGTGTGTCCTGGTACTTCGTGTTTGTGTGTCCACACCCTGGTCAGTCTTCTGAATTACCTGTATTGTACTCACTCAGCCTGAGTGCAGTACTCAGTGGAGCCTGACCAGGTCAGGGGCGCCACATTACCCTAAAGGTATTTAAGTCTGCCTCCCCTGACAGGAGGTGCCTGAGCAACATTGCCTTTTAGTGCATTGCCAGTTCCCAGGTCCCTGTACGTTAGTGTGTTTGAGTCCTAGTTCCAGTCTTGTGTGCCTAAGCTCTGTCTTGTCTTAGAGCCTGCTATCTAGTACCATTAGCATGCTGCCACAGTTGAACCACTACCTCTGTGCTGCCATGTCAGAGCCAATTCCTCCATGCTTTCATATCTGAGCTGCTACCTTCATGCTGCCACGACTGAGCTTCTGTGCTGCCATATCAGAGCTGCTACCTCTATGCTGCTACGTCAGAGCCGCTACCTCCATGCTGCCACATCAGAGCCATCACCTCTGTGCTGTCAAGTCCAGGTTTCCACCACTGTGCTGCCACATCCTTGCATACCAGCATCAGACATTAAGAGACTCTACCCGTCCGTAGGAGACCATCTCCTCTGGTCCCTGGCTGTCATGCTTTTAGGTCTTCTGTTGGTGCACCACACAATCCCTGTATAGGGGTTTGCTGGTGGTTGCTCCTTCAGGGGAGTCCGGTGCACAGGCCAGTGTGTCCACCTCTGGACGCTCTTCACCACGCGGTGACCGTAACATGCTGTTTTTGGGGGTCTGATTAAAATAATACAAACATTAGTGTTATAGCTGAAGAACCCTGTTGCAGATTTTACGTTAGGGCCCATTTCACTTGTTTGGGAATTTCAGAGATATCCTCATATTTTGAAAAGCTGTCCGGGAACTATGCGTCTAGGATGACTAGTCCAAAAGGCAGATCTCTGGTGGCTTCTCCTCCCCTGCTTTTCTAGACTGACAGGCATCTCTCTATAAACACACAATTGAAGAGACCTGACAGTCTGCAGGAGGGGTGCAGGACAAAAACATTTGGAATGGCATCTTGAATTAGTCATCCGAGATGCAAGGTCCTGGGCTGGCTTTACAAAGTATGTTTTCTTTGAAGTGCTGTAGCGTTTTAAAGCAAAGCATACATAGCTTCGATAAAAGAACCATGGAGATATGACGGTCAGTGGGTGCTCTTGTCCATCTACTGGACTGGCTGTCTTTAGAAAAACCACACAGACCAGGGTTCATCCCACTGAACGCCCGTACTCCTTTCCCATGGGCAGAACACTACACAGACAAGACAAGGTAAGGGAACCACACTCTGGGAAGGGTGGGCCAAAAGGTTACCCCAACCCCCAAACCTGCTATATAAACCAGAACGGTTCCTAACACCCCACCCCCTGTAAGATGTCACCTCTCTTCCTAACCAAAGTCATGGCTGGCCTCCACCAACAACAGGGGTGACGTTCCAGCCATATACTTTATTGGGCTTCCAACAGTCAATAGTATATAGTACATTTCCAGCAAGAACACAAGATGGTACAAGCAACAGAGTCCCACCCACTGGCCTGGTAGGGATTAGAATGTTTATTACTTCAGGGAATCCAGTGCCAACTACCTCAGCCAGTAGCAACCCTATTTTGGTGGAAACCTACTGAGAGGAGATAGTGTCAAGCATAGAAAGCTGCCCGAGCACAGCTAGGCATATGGTCAGGTGAGTGAATTGTCCCAATCTGGGTTCTTCAAGCAAATAAATTTGTGGGCTCAGCCTTGGGCAGTGGATCAATTCTGTAATCGTCCAGCTGGATGAATGGACCCTAAGCTGAAGTCCTGTAGAATCACACACACTGACAGGAGCAGCCCTTTTTATTTCTCGTTTCAGGGTATTATGTCTTATAAAATTAGTGGAAGATGGCTGTTCCCTCATGTTTTGCTTATTCAATCTGACTGATGTAGCGTAAGGGGGCTGAGGCATTCCACAAACTAATAGAGAAAAGGGGGCTCCAGACAGTCTAACATGCAACAATGGCTATAATCTCTTGATTTACCAAACAAAGGAACAATATGTCTGCTTATTTAAAAATAGTCCACCCGTCACACAAGTGGCCAGATTGATGCTGTGTTATCACAATCTGGTAGTTTGGCAGGCAGTATGAATCTCTTGTCATTTTTATGTAAAGTTACCAGTATCTACCACAGATCACAACTACAGTGGGTAAAAAAAAGTATTTAGTCAGCCACCAATTGTGCAAGTTCTCCCACTTATAAAGATGAGGTCGGCCTGTAATTGACACCATAGATGACCACCACTATGAGAGACAAAATGAGAAAACAAATCCAGAAAATCACCATGTCTGATTTGGCAAGATTTTTTTTGCAAATTTTAGTGGAAAATAAGTATTTAGTCACCTAAAAACATGCAAGATATCTGGCTCTCACAGACCTGTAACTTCTTCTTTAAGAGGCTCCTCTGTCCTCCACTCATTACCTGTAGTAATGCCACGTGTTTGAACTTGTTATCTGTATAAAAGACACCTGTCCACAACCTCAAACAGTCAAACTCCAAACTCTACTATGGTGAAGACCGAAGAGCTACTGAAGGACATCAGAGACAAAATTGTAGCCCTGCACCAGGCTGGGAAGACTGAATATGCAATAGGCAAGCAGCTTGGTGTGATGAAATCAACTGTGGGAGAAATAATGAGAAAATGGAAGACATACAAGACCACTGATAATCTCCCTCAATCTGGGGCTCTTCCCAAGATTTCACCCCATGGAGTCAAAATGATCCCAAGAACGGTGAGCAAAAATCCCAGAACCATACAGGGGGAGCTAGTGAATTACCTTGATAGAGCTGGGACCATCGTAACAAAGGCTACCATCAATAACACATTACGCCACCAGGGACTAAGATTCTGGAGTGCCAGACGTATACCCCTGCTTAAGCCATTACATGTCCGGGCCCGTCTGAAGTTTGCTAGAGAGCATTTGGATTATCCAGAAGAGTATTAGGAGAATGTCTTATGGTCTGAAGACACAAAAGTAGAACTGTTTGGTAGAAACACAACTCAACGTGTTTGGAGGAGACAGAATGCTGAGTTGCATCCAAAGAACACCATACCTACTGTGAAGCATGGGGGTGGCAACATCATGATTTGGGGCTGTTTCTCTGCAAAGGAACCAGGACGACTGACCCGTGTACATGAAAGAAAGAATGGAGCCATGTATTGTGAAATTTTGAGTGCAACCCCCTTTCATCAGCAATGGCATTAAAGATGAAACGTGGCTGGGTCTTTCAACATGATAATGATCCTAAGCACACTGCCAGGGCAACAAAGGAGTGACTTCGTAAGAAGCATATGAAGGTCCTGGAGTGGCCTAGCCAGTCTCCAGATCTCAACCCCATAGAAAACCTTTGGAGGGAGTTGAAAGTCCGTTTTACCCAGCAACCGGCCCAAAACATCCATTATCCAATATGGAGGCCTTTTCCTGATCCTCTCCATGAGGCTCACTCTCTATGAAGTTGGGTCGAAACGCATGTCGAGGTCTGAACTGGTGATTTTCTTACCTTTCATATTATCATGAGTGGTCCGCATTGGTTCTCTTTTTTTACATATTCATAAGCCTTAGCCTAATTATGAAATCATATCTATATGACAATATATCTGGCCTTTGGTTTATGCATGTAACATATAATTCTGCTTTGCCTATTCTGCCATCCTGTGGACCTCATTTGTACTACATTTTATATCATGATGTTTTAGCCTTACTTTAGCCTTCTTTTCTTTTTTTTTATTTGAATTGCCATACAAATAAATTAACTAATGTTATATGGTATATGGTAGTATTTGCTTGCTATTTATACTTGGGAACAATACAATTATTAGGAACTCTATTTGTTGTATTTTATTTCTTCCTTTTGTTGGGCTTCTTTTTAGAATAAGGTTTAATTATATCCTCACCTCAACAGAAAGAGCATTTCCATAAATGCACCTTTTGACTTAAAAATATACTTTTATTAGAATGTATTAAAATTTAAAAAAATGAAATAGGACAGGGGTGACATGCAGCAACATTGCCAGTAGATGGCACTGCAGTACAGCCAGGTCAATAAAATATAATACAGAGTATGCAAAGTATGTGGACAGTTCAGTGCTGTATATAATAGGAGCAGAACATTCAATACCAACTAAATTTAATTAATAGAATAGTACATAATAAGGAAAGGTATTGTCAGATGTCTAAGTAACAGGTAAACAGAAAAATAAAGAGCAGCAAACAAAAAGCATACCATATATATCGGTGCAAGTCCTACTAAATAATATCTAGTTGTCCCAAATAGATAAAATGAAATAATCAGTGAAAAAAAGTGTACTTAAAATAATAATAATAATAAAAAAAGTAATAATATGTATTTTAATGATACTAATAAATAATAACATTATTACTCATAATTAAATGATAATGATACTACTACTACTACTAATAATAATAATAATAATAATGTCATTAATGCTAATAATGATAATAATAATAATAATAATAATAATAATATCAATGCTAATAATAATGCTAATAATAATAATAATAATAATAATAATAATAATATGGATTATAATAATACTAATGAATAATAATACAATTATTACTCATAAAAATAAAAATGACACTAATAATAATAACATTAATACTAATAATAATAAGAACATCAATGCTAAAAATAATAATCATAATAATAATAATATGGATTATAATAATACTAATGAATAATAATAATACAATAATTACTTATAAAAATGACACTAATAATAATAATAATAACATTAATGCTAATAATAATAATAATAACATCAATGCTACTAATAATAATAATAATAATAATAATAATAATAATAATAATAATAATAATAATAATAATAATAATAATAATTTATTAGCCCATCTGGTGCAACAATGATTCTGAAACAATGACATTTTAGCAAGATAAAGCTGACAAAGGTTAAGTGTAACCAAAATGTTACCACACCATATGGGCTAATAAATAATAATAATAATAATAACATCAAAACATCAATGTTAATAATAATTCTAATAATAACAAAAATAATATCAATAATAATAATAATAATAATAATAATAATAATAATTTATTTATTAGCCCATCTAGTGCAACAATGATTCTGTTACAATGAACTTTTAGCAAGATAAGGTTGATAAAGGTTCATTGTAACCAAAATGTTGCCACACCATATGGGCTAATAAATAATAATAATAATAATAATAATAATAATAATAATAATAATAATAGTAGTAGCATTATTAGCATTATTATAATTAATGTTATTATCATCACTATTTATTATTACTATCATCACTATTCTTCTTTTTATTATTATTATCATCATTATTATTATTATATTACGTTTACTTTTTTCTTATTTTTGGAGTGCTGCCTTTTTCTTCATTCTAGGTAAAAGTTAAGTTATAAGAACACTTAATATCAAATAGAGTATAGTTTGCTAATAATATAATAAGGAATGGTATTGATGAAGGTCAAGTTATAAGAGTAATATGAACAGTTGCACTCTATGTTTTCAGTTCTATTGGGTCTAAATATTGAAAATACATTCTAGGGTTGAGTGCAGCTATATGTCAACCACCTTTAATAGGTTTCATATTCTCAGGCTCATTAGTTAATCAAATTCTCTCTGCTCACAACACTTTTCTAGGATTTTAGAGATTTGCACTTTTTCTTTGCAAGTCTATGAGAGCCAAAAGAAGGTTGTCATAGACTTAAATTGAAACGTGACCTTCAGCAAGCACAGGAGTGATCCAGCAGGTCACAAACTGCTGGAGACCAACAGAACCGGTATGGATAAAAGATAAAAACTGTGGCTGGTAATTATAAGGCTTGGTGTGGGGAATTTAAAAGGTGCTCCAATAAAAAAATAAATAAATAAAATTAATAAAAAAACACTAGAGTGGTGTTTTTTTATTGATATTCCAGAAGGTGTCGCTATTTCACTACCTTAGGAAGCCGGGAATAAAAAGTTTCTAAGTAATGAACTTTCAGAAAAAAATAAACTTATAAATATTTATTCTACGTCGTTATTGGTATATAATGGAATTGCAGCATTTATTATCCAGATTGAGGAAGGCGGAGGAGACATCACACCTTGTAGTAGAAGAAAACAGCCCCGGTATGTAGATATTTACTGCTGGAGAATGATACAAAATAGAATATTTAAAACTTATTTTAACATTATATATTATTTGTGTATTTATTTTTTAGAATTTCATTGTGATTAAAAATACGTTAGTAACAGTAACAATTGATTTGATACTTTTGAGCTGATACAAATCACTAACGTGCTATAAAATGCTTTTCCTTTTTTTTTTAAAAAAATAAACAATTAAGCTAAATATATAAAAAATGAAATAAACTCTAAATATTTAAATATTATAATAAAATAATAATAGAAGATTAGAAGGTTAAGTAAACATCTGTGATTTAACTGTTTAGCAAAATAAGAAAAATGACAGGTGCCCCCCTCCAAGTGTTTGCTTCAGATATAGGGTTAATTTGCAGGTTAATACCATAATGAAGGTGCCTGGTGACAGTACTGAAAGTGCGGAACCAGGGAGAAAATGGGCTTTGCACTGATGCACTGTAGACCTGGCTGTCAGTCAGTGTCAGGGTGTACATCTGTTGATCTGAGTGATTGTAATTGCTCCAGGCATGCCTACATGACTGAAAGCTGGTGGCTCCTGGGAGAATAAAGGTCTGCCGGTGAAGCTTGAGTCACCGCTCATTGGACTAGAAGTGGCAGCTGTATTCACCACGTCACTGACAGCCGGCTTTGCACTGAAGCACTGTAGATCTGGCTGTGAGTCAGTGTCAGAGTGTACATCCGTCAATCTCAGGGTGTGTAATTGCTCCGGGCATGCCTACATGACTGAAAGGCAGCGGCTCCTTAGAGAATAAAGGTCTGCCCGTGGGGCTTCAGTCACCGCTCACTGGACTAGAAGTGGCAGCTATATTCACCACGTCACTGACAGCCATCTATACACTGATGCACTGTAGACCTGGCTGTCAGTCAGTGTCAGGGTGTACATCTGTTGATCTGAGTGACTGTAATTGCTTCGGGCATGCCTACATGACTGAAAGCTGGCGGCTCCTGGGAGAAATAAAATTAATTTTCTCCTGGGTGGCGCATTTTCAATAGTGTGGCTGGACACAATCATAATGCTACTAACCTGCAGATTGTCACGGTCCTCTCTGCCTGATAGTTTTTGACAGGTCCAAGTCCCACACTTTAGAGGGTTTTTTTTTTTTGGCACACAAGAGGTTACTTTCAATTTTGTTGCAGTAACAGACTTTGCTAGGCTACTCAGCTGTTCCTGCTGATGTCCACTTCCCGCCTAGATAAATATCTTCTGTTGAAGCTCGGGGTGCCGGTTATTCAGAGCCATTCTGGAGCTGGGCTTGGAAGTGGACAGATGTGATTCTTGCTGCTGCTGTGGTCTGTGCTTTGTTGTGTGGAAGTGTTTACCCTGGTGTTGGTACTTTCCCTTTTCCCTTCCCACTACCTCGTATATTTTCCCTGTGGTGTGTGAGTTGTTATTACCCCCTTCTGTTGTTTGTACAGGTGGGTTTTTTTTTTGGGTTCTCCTTTTCTGGTCTGTCCTTTGGGTGGTGAGTGAGGAGGTGACATTACCATCAGGGCTAAAACAGGTGTCAGGGCCAGGTCGGAGGCCCGGACCTCCCTACCTTCAAGGATACCTCCGGGTGTGAGGGTGAGCGCAGGGGCCCCAGCCTTAGGAACAGTTTACGTTACTCTGTGTTCCCGGGCATCCCTTGACACAGATTAACCCTATGTTGGCAGGTTAAAATATTGGATTTTTTCCTCAGAAATAGCATTAAAGAGATATTTTTAGGGATTTGGTTAAAAATACAGTAAATTTACCCTGGTTCTTTTTCTTTTAAGTGTCTTAGGATTTATATGAAATCTGACTCCTAAGATTACGAAGACTCTACTCATGAATTACTCCTCGATAAATGGCAGTTACAACAACCAAGATAACTCAAGCGAGTACACCGACCTACAAATCTTCAGGCTAGTGGTCCATGTGATGGTTTATATATTGGGGACTACTGGAAACGGTCTGGTCATCTGGTTCTGCATCTTCAGGATGAAGAAGACGGTCAACGTGGTATGGATTCTTAATTTGGCCATTACTGACTTTACTTTTACATTTTTCCTACCGTTGAGAATTACTTATCTAGCTCTGGGCAATCACTGGCTATTCGGGAACTTTATGTGCAAGTCATACTGGTTTTTGTATTATCTCAACCTGTCCGTCAGTGTCCTACAGCTCATGGTCATCAGCGTAGACCGTTACATTTGTGTCTATTTCCCAGTCTGGTGTAAGAATCATCGGAGATCAAGGTTGGCCAGAAAAATAGCCATACTAACATGGTTCATTGCTATTCCTTTTAATGTTCTGCACTATTCCATTCGAAACATTGATAAAAGGCAAGATAAAATAACTTGTCGCAACAGCTTTCATAATAACCACGAGTGGAAGACTATCGTAAATCCCATTTTTCTGTTTCTCTTACCTTTCACCATCATCGTCTTGTGTTACGTGGCCATTACTGTGCGAATCAAGAGGAGAGGAATCATCATATCTTCGAGACCCTTCAAAATTTTCCTGGCCATCATCATCCTTTTCTTTCTCTGCTTCTTCCCCTATAATTTGTTCCTCCTTTTGCAACGTTATGGACCAGAGCATTTTTCAAAAGTAAATCAGGCTAGAAAAAAAATAGCGACGTGCCTGATGATAGTCAACAGCTGCATCAATCCCATTCTTTATGTTCTTATTGGTCAAAATTTTACGAAAAAAATTTGTATCTCTCTCCATTCTGTGTTTGAGAAAGCCTTCATGGAGGAAGCGGAGAAGGAAGATTCCAAGGAACAAGATAGAATCAAAGCAAGTGAAGATAATTCACGTGACTTCATCTTATAACGTGTCCTTCTTTTTGCTGTGTCCAAATACGCAGAGCTTTTCCAGTTCATGGTTGGCCCATACCACAGCTCCTGAACAGGAGAGGAAGCCTAAGAGAGTATAAAGACCACAGCAAAGGCTTTCCGCTGCTGCTTTCTGAGATATCACTTTTCCCTGCCTCTTTTATCACAGGAGCAAATGCTTCCACATTGTCTACCTTTACATAAGCATGACATGAAAATGTCAGCAATATTTAAAGGCTTTGTCCCACTAAAAAAGTACATTTTAGTTAACAGATCTTGGAATAATAATAATAATTTAAACAATTGGATGTGTTAAAAAATTGTTTCTATGCTGAGATAGTCTTATAATTGTGCCCTTCCATTTGCTGTGTTCTAGCATGCAGAGCTTTTCCAGTTCATTGTTGGCACATACTACATCTCCTGGACAGGAGAAGAAGCTTAAGGCTATGTTCACACACTGCGCTTTTTACCTGCGTTTTTGGTCCGTTTTTGCTGCAGAAATTTCTTGAGAAATTCTTGTAATCTTTCTGCAGACATTTCCCAGCAAAACCTATGGGAAAAAAAATTAGCTGTGCGCACTCTGCGTTTTTTTCTTAAGAAAATTCTTTCAGTAGATTTTCTTAAGAAAAAGAATGAGCATGTCACTTCTTTTCTGCAGCTAACTGCGTTATTTGCCATAGATAATTGGCACAATAACGCAGGGAGCAACCAGCGGGAAAACGCACCAAAAACACACCGAAAACGCACCGAAAACGCGGCAAAAACGCAGGTGCGTTTTTGGTGCGTTCTTTAACGCAGGTGCACTTATCCTTCACTCTTAAGAAATTTCTTAAGAAATTTCTTAAGAAAAATCATTTTTCTAGTGTGAACATAGCCTTAGATAGTATATAGTTGATTGCAGGGGCTCACTGCTTCTGCTTTCTGAGATAACACTTTTCACTGCCTGTTTTATCACAGGAACAAATATTTCTACTTTGTATACTTTTAGATAAGTTTAAAATTAAAATGTCAGCAATACTTAAAGGCTTTGTCCCACTAACAAAGTACATTTTAGTTAACAGATCGTGGAATAATAATACGTTCAACAAAACGATGTGTTAAAAAATAGTTCCTGTGCTGAGATAGTCTTATAAATGTGCCCTTCTATTTGTGTGTCTGAACACGCAGAGCTTTTCCAGTTCATTGTTGGCACATACCACAGCTCCTAGCTTTGAGAGGATGCCTGAGAGTATACAGATGACAGCAGGGGCTTGTAGCTTCTGTTTTCTGAGATAACACAGCTCCTAGCCAGGAGAGGAAGCCTAAGAGAGTATAAAGACCACAGCAAAGGCTTGCTGTTACTGCTTTCTGAGATTTCACTTTTGCCTGCCTATTTAATCACAGGAGCGAATGCTTCCACATTGTCTACCTTTACATGAGCATGAAATGAAAATGTCAGCAATACTTAAAGGCTTTGTCCCACTAACAAAGTACATTTTAGTTAACAGATCTTGGAGTAATAATAAGTGCAACAAATGGATGTGTTAAAAAATTGTTCCTGTGCTGAGATAGTCTTATAATTGTGCCCTTCGATTTGCTGTGTTATAGCATGCAGAGCTTTTCCAGTTCATGGTTGGCACAAACCACAGCTTCTGGACAGGAGAAGAAGCCTAAGATAGTATATAGATGACAGCAGGGGCTCACGGCTTCTGCTTTCTGAGATAACACTTTTCACTGCCTGTTTTATCACAGGAACAAATATTTCTACATTGTATACTTTTACATAAGTTTAAAATTAAAATGTCAGCAATACTTAAAGGCTTTGTCCCAGTAACAAAATACATTTTATTTAACAGATCTTGGAATAATAATAAGTTCAACAAAAGGATGTGTTAAAAAATTGTTCCTGTGCTGAGATAGTCTAATAAGCGTGCCCTTCTATTTGCTGTGTCTGAACATGCAGAGCTTTTCCAGTTCATGGTTGGCACATACCACAGCTCCTAGCTATGAGAGGATGCCTGAGAGTATACAGATGACAGCAGGGGCTTGCATCTTCTGTTTTCTGAGATAATACCTTTCTCTGCCTGTTTTATCACAGGAGTGAGTATTTATACATTGTTACTAGTCCTGTGAGCTCCGGTAGGAGCTCAGCATCCACCTGAACTCCTACTTGACAGACTTGACTTATGATGAGCTAAAGATGCAGCACAAACACGCGCTCCTGTGATAAAACAGGCAGGTAAATGTATAACTTCTAAAAGCAGCAGCTGCGAGCCCCTGTAGTTTCGTGTTTATATACTCAATTATCATAGATGACCTATACTTCCTCCCCTTCCCAGACACTATGGTATCTGCTGACCATGAACTCGAAGAGCTTTGCATTGCCGGAAACATAAAAAAGACAATAAATAGCCAGGACATATTTATAACATTATCTCAAAAAAGAAACATTTTTTCAACACTTTCCAATTTTGGATATTATTATCATTACAGGATCTAATAATTAATATATATGTATATATATATATATATATATATATATATATATATATATATATATATTATATATATACACACTTGTTGCAAACGCTTGTGAGAACCCCTTTAAAGATTTTACAGTATACCATACACATAAACAATGCTGCTCTATTGTATGCATAAGTAATAGTTCTATACCATAAACATAACTATTACTATACTATACACAAAATAGTACCTTGATGTCATATCATAGCAATTTTAGGACCGCACAATACTCATAAATAACACAGATTTATGGTTTGAAACATGTGCATGTGCATAGTTTAGCATTATCGTCTCCGTCATTCTCGACAATATTTTTCAATAAGTACAATATAACGATGAATGAAGGTGATATAAATTGGCATGCCAATGTACCCTTATATTATTGCGTGCCACTGGAAATGCTTTTTGTAGTAGTGTCTTCACATGAAAATACACACATTGCACATACGCATGTATATACACACACTGTACATACACATGTAAATATACACACTGCACATACACATATATATGCACACACTGTACATACACATGTAATATACACACTGCACATACACATATATATGCACACACTGTACATACACATGTAATATACACACTGCACATACACATATATATATATATATATATATATATATATATATATGTAATGCCCCTGTAAATGGGTCGTTACAGGGTATTAAATGTTACCCCATTTTTTCCCGGGCAGGAGGAGTGAAGTCCACACACACACACTCACATCCCACTGGCAGGAAGGAGTTAATATCTTTTGCAGCATGAAGTTTTGAGTCCATGACTTATCCTGTCTCCTTAATGAGCAGGTGGCTGGACACAGGCAGGTCCCCATGACAACCAAGGGGAGGGGGGCCTGAAGGAGTGAGTTTAGTGCAGAGCACACAGAAGTTTTGGGCAGAACGTCAGGGGCTGCAAGGGAGTGCAGACTTACACAGTACAGCTCCCTGCTGAGGAGATGCCACCAGACCAGGGCTGATAACACCTAGAGGAGCGGAATGGAGCTGAGGACTGGGGATCCCTGGAGAAAGTTGTACCCGGTGGCGGTTGGTGTGTGTCCGCTACTGGAAGAGAGACAGACAGAATGGCGGCGTGTCCCCAAGATGCTCCATGCCACGGGGATAGCATTATCGCACTGAAAGAGAGAGGGACCCCCAGATCACTCCACCGGCCCCTTCCTCCTACCTGCCCGGGACCGACCAAAGGCTACAGGCGGCGAGGACCAGCACCCGGGTGCGATGTGGAATGGACTTTAAATAAAGAGAAACTGGAACCCGCACTCCGTGACTGCTGTGAGTAATGCCACCGCCCTGTGCCCCTGGTGTCCCTGAGGACTGTTGCCCTGGGTCTCATAAACCTCCCGGGGCCACCCCGCTCCACCCATGGGGAGCGATTCCATCCGGCTGCCCGTAACACCTGCCCCGGAGAGAGAGACTGTGCAGCGGCGGCTGAACACCTGGCCGCAAACCACGGGTGGCGCTGCAAGCATCCCCTGTCCCCGTCCCGTACCGTTTCCTGGGGGGGGAGAATGATGGCAAGCTCTCCAGGAACCCCGTTACCCTCCTTCCATCCCCCTTGTAACACCGGACTGACGGTCAGACTTTCCTTTTATTGAAACCCGCCGGGGGTCACGGAAGCCGGGTCGGGCCACTCACAGCCTGACCCCAAATACCACCGGCCCGGTGACCGTGCGAGCCCTGCAAGCCCCGGCGCGGGCGTTTCATATATATATGTACACACACACACACACACACTGTACATGCACATGTAAATATACACACTGCATCCACATAATACACACTATACATATACCAGTCTGTTTCCTCTTCAGTTTCTCTAGACTCTCACAGTTAAAGGACCTTTGGTGACATGACCATGATGTCACCAAAGATACTTAATAGTCTTAACCTTGGAATTGAAATGCTGGAAGCCCCTTAATGTGGGCCATGGGCAATTACCAAGTTTTCCCCTATAACGTTGGCCCTAATTGTAACTAGGACTTATTTTTGGACCAGAGCTTATATTTTCAACATTAAGTGGGTACGGAAAGTATTCAGACCCCTTGGAATTTTTCACTCTTTATTTCATCACAGCCATCAGGTAAATGAAAAAAAAGTTCATTTGTTTGCTCATTAATGTGCACTCTGCACCCCATCCCCCATCTTAACAAAAAAACCCCAGAAACGTAGGATTTTTTGCAAATGTATTAAACAAGGAAAACTGAAATATTACATGGCCATAAGTATTCAGACCCTTTGCTCAGTATTGAGTAGAAGCACCCTTTTTTTAGCTAGTATAGCCATGAGACTTCTTGGGAATGATGCAACAGGTTTTTCACACCTGGATTTGGGGATCCTCTGCCATTCTTCCTTGCAGATCCTCTCCAGTTCCATCAGGTTGGATGGTGAACGTTGGTGTACAACTATTTTCAGGTCTCTCCAGAGATGCTCAATTGCGTTTAGATCAGGGCTTTGGCTGGGCCAGTCAAGGATGGTCACAGAGTTGTTCTGAAGCTGCTTCTTTGTTATTTTAGCTGTGTGCTTAGGGTCATTGTCTTGTTGGAAGGTGAAACTTCAGCCAAGTCTGAGATCCAGAGCTCTCTGGAAGAGGTTTTCTTCCAGGATATCTCTGTACTTGGCCGCATTTCTCTTTCCTACAATTGCAACCAGTCGTCCTGTCCCTGCCCCCATAGCATGATGCTGCCACCACCATGCTTCACTGTGGGGATTGTATTGGTCAGGTGATGAGCAGTGCTGGTTTTCTCCACACATACCACTTAGAATTATGACCAAAAAGTTCTATCTTCATCTCATCAGACCAGAGAATCTTATTTCTCATAGTCTGTGAGTCCTTCATGTGTTTTTTGCAAACTCTATGCGGCTTTCATATGTCTTGCACTGAGGAGAGGCTTCTGTTGGGCCATGCTGCCATAATGGCCTGACTGATGGAGGGCTGCATTGATAGTTGACTTTGTGGAACTTTCTCCCATCTCCCTACTGCATCTCTGGAACTCAGCCACAGTGATCTTGGGATTTTTCTTTACCTCTCTCACCAAGGCTCTTCTCCCACGATTACTCAGTTTGGCTGGACGGCCAGTTCTAAGAAGAGTTCTGGTGGTCCCAAACGTCTTCCATTTAAGGATTATGGATGTCACTGTGCTCTTAGGAACCTTGAGTACTGCAGAAATTCTTTTGTAACCTTGGCCAGATCTGTGCCTTGCCACAATTCTGTCTCTGAGCTGCTTGGGCAGTTCCTTTGACCTCATGATTCTCATTTGGTCTGACATGTACTGTGAGCTTTGAGGTCTTATATAGACAGGTGTGCGCTTTTCCAAATCAAGTCCTATCAGTTTAATTACACACAGCTGGACTCCAATGAAGGAGTAGAACCATCTCAAGGAAGATCACAAGGAAATGGACATCATGTGACTTAAACATTAGTGCCTGAGCAAAGGGTCTGCGTACTTATGACCATGTGATATTTCAGTTTTTCTTAGCACACAGCTAAAATAACAAAGGAGTGGCTTCAGAATAACTCTGTGACCATTCTTGACCGGCCCAGCCAGAGCCCTGACCTAAACCCAATTGAGCGTCTCTGGAGAGACCTGAAAATGGCGTCCACCAACGTTCACCATCCAACCTGATCGAACTGGTGAAAATCTGCAACTAAGAATGGCAGAGGATTCCCAAATCCAGGATCCCAAGAAGACTCATGGCTGTACTAGCTCAAAAGGGAGGGTGCTTCTACACAATACTGAGCAAAAGGGCTGAACACTTCTGACCATGTGATATTTCAGTTTTTCTTATTTAAAAAAATTACAAAAATGTCTATCTATCTATTGGATAGAATGGACGTTTTTGAATACAGCAAATCAAATATGTGCATTTTTTTTATTTTTTTTTGTTTTATTTTCCATAAGACGAAGGGGTCTGCAATTTGATCTTTTAATTTTTACATTCTTTAACACATTTTTAAAATCTTTATTTTTTTTTTAAATTGGATTCATTAACAGAGGGTGAGTACAAGCAGCCGGACTGCACTAATTACAAGGGGAGAATATTCATTTTCTATTAATAGAGGGTGAGTTCAGCAGTCTGACTGCATCAATCACCGACGCCAGTAGAAAGTGCTGGGCAGGAAGGGGAGAATATTCATTTTCCATTAACAGAGGGCGAGTACAAGCAGCCTGACTGCACTAATCACAAGGGGAGAATATTCATTTTCCATTAATAGAGGGCAAGTACAGCAGTGTGACTGCACTAATCACTGATGCCTGCACATAAAGGTTGGCAGGAAGGGGAGAATATTCATTTTCCATTAACAGAGGGTGAGTACTGCAGTCTGAATGCACTAATCACTGATACCTGCACATAGAGGTGGGCAGAAAGGGGTGAATATTCATTTTCCATTAACAGAGGGCGAGTACAAGCAGCCTGAATGAACTAATCACTGATACCTGCATATAGAGGTGGGCAGAAAGGGGTGAATATTCATTTTCCATTAACAGAGGGCGAGTACAAGCAGCCTGACTGAACTAATCACAAGGGGAGAATGTTCATTTTCCATTAACAGAGGGTGAGTACAAGCAGCCTGACTGCACTAATCACAAGGGGAAAATATTCATTTTCCATTAATAGAGGGCAAGTACAGCAGTGTGACTGCACTAATCACTGATGTCTGCACATAAAGGTGGGCAGGAAGGGGAGAATATTCATTTTCCATTAACAGAAGGTGAGTACAAGCAGCCTGACTGAACTAATCACAAGGGGAGAATATTAATTTTCCATTAATAGAGGGCAAGTACAGCAGTGTGACTGCACTAATCACTGATGCCTGCACATAAAGGTAGGCAGGAAGGGGAGAATATTCATTTTCCATTAACAGAGGGTGAGTACAAGCAGTGTGACTGCACTAATCACTGATGCCTGCACATAAAGGTGAACAGGAAGGGGAGAATATTCATTTTCCATTAACAGAGGGTGAGTACAAGCAGCCTGACTGAACTAATCACTGATACCTGCATATAGAGGTGGGCAGAAAGGGGTGAATATTCATTTTCCATTAACAGAGGGCGAGTACAAGCAGCCTGACTGAACTAATCACAAGGGGAGAATGTTCATTTTCCATTAACAGAGGGTGAGTACAAGCAGCCTGACTGCACTAATCACAAGGGGAAAATATTCATTTTCCATTAATAGAGGGCAAGTACAGCAGTGTGACTGCACTAATCACTGATGTCTGCACATAAAGGTGGGCAGGAAGGGGAGAATATTCATTTTCCATTAACAGAAGGTGAGTACAAGCAGCCTGACTGAACTAATCACAAGGGGAGAATATTAATTTTCCATTAATAGAGGGCAAGTACAGCAGTGTGACTGCACTAATCACTGATGCCTGCACATAAAGGTAGGCAGGAAGGGGAGAATATTCATTTTCCATTAACAGAGGGTGAGTACAAGCAGTGTGACTGCACTAATCACTGATGCCTGCACATAAAGGTGAACAGGAAGGGGAGAATATTCATTTTCCATTAACAGAGGGTGAGTACAAGCAGCCTGACTGAACTAATCACTGATACCTGCATATAGAGGTGGGCAGGAAGGGGAGAATATTCATTTTCCATTAACAGAGGGCGAGTACAAGCAGCCTGACTGAACTAATCACAAGGGGAGAATATTCATTTTCCATTAATAGAGGGCAAGTACAGCAGTGTGACTGCACTAATCACTGATGTCTGCACATAAAAGTGGGCAGGAATGGGAGAATATTCATTTTCCATTAACAGAGGGTGAGTACAAGCAGCCTGAATGCACTAATCACTGATACCTGCACATAGAGGTAGGCAGGAAGAGGTGAATATTAATTTTTTCATTAACAGATGGTGAGTACAATCAGTCTGACTGTACTAATCGCTGATGGTTGCACATAAAGGTGGGCAGAAAGGGGTGAATATTCATTTTCCATTAACAGAGGGTGAGTACAAGCAGTCTGACTGCCCCAATCACTGATGTGGATGAGAAACTGTGGAAAGAAAAGCGCAATAGGGTCTTACCCCAAAAAGGGAGGAAGATATGTAATAAAAACACACTCACCTATAATGGTTGTGCCAGTCACAACCACTATACAGGCATATATAAGATCCAGGTCCAGGCAGCAGTCCCAATGTTGGCTGATAACAGAGAGTGATAGAAGAAGGGTCTTAATTCCGTGCCAAGGACTCAATGGATCCAGGAAGAGATTAATGCTTCTTTAATAACATGCACAAGTCTACGCGTTTCTGGAGACACAGCTCCCTTCATCAGGACATTGGCAAGAGAACATCAAATCTCAAATCAGATCTCAGAGATTTGATGTTCTCTTGCCAATGTCCTGATGAAGGGAGTTGTGTCTCCAGAAACGCGTAGACTTGTGCATGTTATTAAAGAAGCATTAATCTCTTCCTGGATCCATTGAGTCCTTGGCGCGGAATTAAGACCCTTCTTCTATCACTTTCTGTTACCAATCACTGATGTGAGCACAGAGGGGTGGACAGGGAAAGGGGTGAATATTCATTTCCCATTAATTGGGGGCAAGTACAGCAGTCTGACAACACCAATTACTGATGCCTGCACAGAAGGGTGGGAGGGGGAAGTGGTGAATATTCATCTTCCATTAACACCTCACGAGTACAGGTGTCTGACTGTACCAATCACTGACGCCTGTACAGAGGGGTGGGCAGGGAAAAGGGGTGAATATTCATTTTCCACTAACAGAGGGCAAGTAGAGCAGTCTAACTGCAACAGTCACTGATGGCGGCCCAGAGGAGTGGGTGGAAAAGGGGAATATTGATTTTCCATTAACAGTGGGTGAGTACAGCAGTCAGACAGCACCAATCACTGATGGCTGCCCAAAGTGGTGGCCGGGGTAGGGGTGATGTTCATTTTGTACTAATTTTTTGGGCTTACAATAACACAACGGGGTAATATACACTAATAACAGTTGCATATCCTGAAAGTGCTGCACAAGCCCCATTTCAAGATACTATTAGTATGCTGTACTGCAACTTGGGATTATTTTTGGGCTTATAAAAGGCCAAAAAAGTCCTACTAGGGCCTATTCTTGGGGAAATGCAGCAGCACCTTCTCGGTATTTCAGGTCAGCTGTGCTGAATTTTGAGAGCAGCAGATTTCCGATATGTTACAACTTTTATGGATAAATTACATGAACACTTAAAGTTCGACCTAAAATAAGAGACACCATCTTTATTATTCCTTCTTTAATTTTTCTCCTTCATCAAAAATAAAAAATGTATTATTTTTTTTTGTAAATAATGTATGTGATATCAATTTACCCGTGTATTAATGTCCGGTAAATTAAACCATTAAGCTCTTTGCAGCACTTTCCGCCACTTTGACTAGCCTGCCATTAATATTTTCCTATATTTTCAGATTTTTAGTCTAAAGAGTTTTCACCACTTCTTTTAAAAACTAGCCAAAAAGAATAAATTATTGTAAATAATGAATTATGCGGTAATGTAACTCCACAGTACCGCCAGCCTGGTTGTCTCCATCGGGACCTGTTCCATTCAGTTCCATGACACCTAATTGTCTTGTGGGTCAAGAATGAGCTACCAAGATGATTGTGTATAAAGTGGAGGTAGTCTCACACTCAAAGATATAGTGGATGGTGAGATCTGGAGCCTGAAAGTCAAAAGTTCAAAACATTGTTACCCTTTTGCTCCTCACTATCATTGGCATCCAGAAGAAGTGAGAGAGCAGTGGCAACTTGCTCTGGATATCTTGATTTGTTCTAAGGAGGAAAAAGTGCAGAAATTGCTAGTTAGCGACTGGGATGACATAACATGACAATGTCACACAATCCCCAGGAGAGCCAGTGATGACACCACTGGAATGGCACTAATGGTGAATATAAGTGTTATCATTTTACATACATGAGCATTGAGAAAGAGATGGCATCAACACTGGAGGTGAGTTTAAGAGTTATTATTTTACATGGGCCAAACATAGGGGTTGAGAAAGGGTTGTCGAGTAGTGGACAATCCCTTTGATGTTCCTATACAGAGCTATGAGTCTCCACGGTTACATACTACAAATTACACTCTGTAGTCAGATCATTCACTCAACTATTATTTCCCTCCCTCTGTCCTATGTTCCTACTTTATCACAATCTACAGGCAAGGGGTAAATGTATGAGAGTACCGCATGAGTGTTGACTATGCATAGGATTCATGTGTAATTTGTTTTTTAATATTTTTGATTTTTTTTTAACATCGTTAATGCATGGGAGAAATTAATTGAATGTTATAAAATGGCACATACTATTTAATATTCCAAATGATCAGTAGCTCCACATGACATTGGTATTTTCTAACACATTATATCTAATGAGTGAATAATTTAGTAAACATTATATGGATTTTAGTTGCCTTTTCATGTTGGCACTGGGTGCCACGAGAAATGGGTGAAAGGGGTGTCAACAAGCCTCTATTGTCATAGGACAGACTTAGGGAAGGTCCGGTGTGAGGTAAAACACACAACAGACAGGGGTTTTACCTAGAGAAACAAGGGGTACACAGGGGACACATTACCAAAGGTGGGCCTTGATGCTAGTGAGAGAGAAGATGGACACCTCCTCCACTGTACCCTGCACTTCTAGCCAGTTCATATACAGGTTTTTTACCTGTTGCCGAGCAGGAACCTGAAGCCATGAGAAACCTGCAGTAAGCCCTGGCTAGTGAGTGGGTAGGTAAGGATCCCTAGTCCCACTGCTGCACTTAAAAACACACCAAGAGAAGGTAAGACAAACGGGGGGGGGGAACCAACAGACTAACTCCAACAACAAGGCTGCAGTCAGGAACCAGTACTGAAGCCTTCACCACAACCAACAGTAAGGGCTCCAGCAGCTCCTTCCACCTCTGGGCCAGGCATCTAAATGAGATCAGAGAATAACCGGTGCCCTCTGCTTGGAGAAAGGGTATATAAAGAGACTGGGAGTGATCCCAAACCGGAAACACCTAACCAGGAGTCGAAAGCTGCTGGCAAAGAAAACTGACATTAACCCTTGCCATACCCAAACAAATGTAGAGTCTCAGATGACAATGAGATACTCTAGTCCTCATCCTGTCACTAGTCTCAAAATACAGAGAGACGGCCATGACATCTATAGCCTGGTCAAGATATTTAGAATCCTCTGTGGGACCAGGTTATTGGGCAATAGGGTCCAGAAGAAGACAACATCTAGGACCTGCTCAGGATCTCAGCTCAGCTTAAATTATATGAAAACTTGAAGTTCAACCTAAAAGCAGAAACTTCATCCTTATTATTGCTCCTTTTGTGTTTTTCTTTCATCAAAGATAAAAAATGTATTAATTTATTTTTGTAAATAATGGATGTGATTTCAATTTACCTGTGTATTGATGTCCGGGTGCTTGAGACTATAAAGCTTTTTGCAGCACCGTCTTCCATTTTCACTGGTATAACATTTCTTTTGTTAGTTTTATAATTGTTTTTCTTTCTTCCAACGAGTTTTCACCACTTTAAAAAATAAAATAAAATAAAAGAAAATATTACGAAAAATAAGAGATTATATTATGTGTTACTATACCTCTCCAATACCGTCACCCTGGTTCCATTTCTTCCACAAGGCAGATAGGACCGAACGTCATCATCACTTCTATTCTAAGTAGACCTAATGGGACTGATGATACTGAAGCTATATAAGTACAGCATATCACAAAAGTGAGTATGACGCGGGCGGAGGAGGGGACGCTGCGCTCACCCACTGCTCGGGTCCGGCTGCTGCTGCTGCTCGCTCGGTCGGTGGCTCGAGCGGTGGGCCAGATCCCGGGGACTAGAGCGGCGTTCCTCGCCCGTGAGTGAAAGGGGGGTTGGTGTGTGGTTTGGTGATATTGTCCGTGACGCCACCCACGGTTGTGGTGAAGTTGTGACACCACCGCTGCTCTGGACGGGGATCCCGGGAGCGATGACAGGGAACAGCTTGGATGTTGGTTCTCCCCTCCGTGGGTAGGGGGTTGGTTGTCCCGGGACCCCAGTGAGGGTTTTAGGGATGGCAGGCGGGTTACGGGGCCTGGTGAGGTGCAGGGTCGCAGGGGCAGCGCTGTGCCGCACGGCACGGTGGTACTCACTCAGCCAGTAATTCACACAGAGTCTCTGGTCAAACAAACGGCTGGATGGACAGGTCCCACAGGCGGCTGCGGTGTTTTTTCCCCTGACCCCAGGTTGGTAGTGTAAGTCCTTTCCTTCACCTTCGTGTACGCTCCTCCTGAGCTCCGGTTTCCAGCTGGCTCCCCGGTTCGGTACCGGTGGGCCACCGCCCAGCCCCGGCTACCTACGGTTCCACCAAGACTGTCTTCCCGGTTCCTACAGACGGCCACTATCGTCTGCCTCACTGGCTACACGAGGGACCTAGGCTCCAAACTAGGCCCCAGTCTGCAACTGCCTCTCTGCAGACCTCCTCTCTCTTCCTCTGCCTGGACTTGTCTGAACTTGTTTCCTGCCTCAGGCCAGCTAAACTCCTCGGCGGGCGGGCCCATCTGCCTGACTCCGCCCACCTGGTGTGTCTGTCTGAACCCGAAGGAAGAAATCAGGTCTCACTGGGGATGTCTGCTGTGAACTGCTGGGGGTGGGGGTGTGTGTGTGTTGTTACCTGTGGCCCCTGGCTTGTCCAGGGCGCCACATTCCCCCTTAGTAAAATTCAGACCGTCCGTGGGCTGCCCGTTCATCACCGGTTTTATTTTCTCAACTGAAAAAGAATAAAACATTTTTTTTTTTTTTAAACATTTTCACACATGCATTTTTTTTCATATCATCTCAAAAGTTGCAACAACAATACACTTTTAATAATAACAATGGAACGGGTCCTTCAGTCACCCACCCAAACAACCTGGCCCTGATGCTGCCCCTAAGAAATGGGTAGCACCCCTTGACCCCAGTCCAGAACCAGGCTGCCCAGATTCGTTAACGGGATGGGTACTTCACTGCCGTTGCGGCCGGGCGGACTGCCGGAGCCGTCGTCATCTCCGTTGCGGCCGGGTGGACTGCCGGGGCCGTCGTCATCAGCGGTGCAGCTGGGATGGAAGCCGGGACCAGTGGCAGGGCGGTGACAAAGATAAGGCCTGGGGACCCCAGGTCTGGGCCCTCCCTCACAGACGCTGCGAGCCCCGCTACCGGTGACAGGGGTAACGGGTCGGTCGGGGCGTTGGCTGCGGCATGGCACTGGGGTTTCAGCGGTGCCGGACGGATGGGACATCTCGTGCAGCGGTGCTTTCCAGGAACCAAGTATGGCTGCAGAGTCCTGGCGTCCCTGCCTTTATAGCCGCGGCTTACATGCGGCCAGACGCCATCCGTCCCCCTTAGTCTTTTTTCGGCTCCTCCTCTACAGGGGCGGGGTTTCGGCTTTCGCGCCTCCACTGCTCGAGGAAATGCTCGAGCGGGGATTTTTCATGCCCAAAATGGCGGCTTCTTAAATTTTTCGGCCGGACACCTCCGGCGGTCACAAAGCGCACCTCTACCAGATGGCAGAGCGGTAAGATCCTGTTCGTGACGCCAAGTTGTCGCGGGCGGAGGAGGGGACGCTGCGCTCACCCACTGCTCGGGTCTGGCTGCTGCTGCTGCTCGCTCGGTCAGTGGCTCGAGCGGTGGGCCGGATCCCAGGGACTCGAGCGGCGTTCCTCACCCGTGAGTGAAAGGGGGGTTAGTGTGTGGTTTGGGGATATTGTCCGTGACGCCACCCACGGTTGTGGTGAAGTTGTGACACCACCGCTGCTCTGGACGGGGATCCCGGGAGCGATGACAGGGAGCAGCTTGGATGTTGGTTCTCCCCTCCGTGGGTAGGGGGTTGGTTGTCCCGGGACCCCGGTGAGGGTTTTAGGGATGGCAGGCGGGTTACGGGGCCTGGTGAGGTGCAGGGTCGCGGGGGCAGCGCTGTGCCGCACGGCATGGTGGTACTCACTCAGCCAGTAATTCACACAGAGTCTCTGGTCAAACAAACGGCTGGATGGACGGGTCCCACAGGCGGCTGCAGTGTTTTTTCCCCTGACCCCAGGTTGGTAGTATAAGTCCTTTCCTTCACCTTCGTGTACGCTCCTCCTGTGCTCCAGTTTCCAGCTGGCTCCCCGGTTCGGTACCGGTGGGCCACCGCCCAGCCCCGGCTACCTACGGTTCCACCAAGACTGTCTTCCCAGCTCCTGCAGACGGCCACTACCGTCTGCCTCACCGGCTACACGAGGGATCTAGGCTCCAACCTAGGCCCCAGTCTGCGTCTGCCTCTCGGCAGACCTCCTCTCTCTTCCTCTGCCTGGACTTGTCTGAACTTGTTTCCTGCCTCAGGCCAGCTAAACTCCTCAGTGGGCATGCCCATCTGCCTGACTCCGCCCACCTGGTGTGTCTGTCTGAACCCGAAGGAAGAAATCAGGTCTCACTGAGGCTGTCTGCTGTGAACTGCTGGGGGTGGGTGTGTGTGTGTGTTGTTACCTGTGGCCCCTGGCTTGTCCAGGTCGCCACAAGTACACCCCACAAATTTTTGTAAATATTTTATCTTTTCATGGGATAACACTGAAGATCTGACTCTGTGATACAATGTACAGTGTCAATGTGCAACGTATAACAGTGTAAACTCAGCACACAGCCATTAATGTCTAAACTGCTCGCAACAAAATTGAGTACACCCCTAAGTGAAAATGGCCAAATTGTGCCGAATTAGCCATTTTCCTTCTCCGGTGTCATGGAACTCATAGTGTAAAAGGTCTCAAGTGTGAATGGGGGGCAGGGGTGTTACAGTTGGTGTTATCTCTCACACACTCTCTCATACTGGTCACTGGACGTTTAATATGACGCCTCATGGCAGAGAAGTCTTTGAGGAGCTGAAAATAAGAATTGTTGCTCTACATAAAGATGGCAGAGGCTATAAGAAGATTGACAACACCCTCAACCTGAGCTGCAGCACGGTGAACAAGACCATATAGTGGTTTAACAAGACAGGTTCCACTCAGAACAGGCCTTGCCGTGGTTGTCCCAGGTAGCTGAGTGCTCAGCATCATATCCAGAAGTCGTCTGTTCAAAATAGACATTTGAGTGCTGTCAGCATTGCTGCAGAGGTTACGGGGGGGAGGAGGGGGTCCGCATGCCGGTGCTCAGACGATATTCCACACACTGCTGAGGTTACAGGGATGGGGGATCCACCTGTCAGTGATCAGACCATACGGCACACACTGCAGAGGTTACAGGGGTGGGGAATCCACCTGTCCGTGCTCAGACCATATGTCACACACTGCAGAGGTTACAGGGGTGGGGGATCCACCTGTCCGTGCTCAGACCATATGCCACACACTGCAGAGGTTACAGGGGTGGGGGATCCACCTGTCAGTGCTCAGACCATACACCATAAACTGCAGAGGTTACAGGGGTGGGGGGTCCGCCTGTCAGTGCTCAGGCCATACGCCGCACACTGCAGAGGTTACAGGGGTGGGGAATCCACCTGTCAGTGCTCAGACCATACACCACACACTGCAGAGGTTACAGGGGTGGGGGATCCACCTGCCAGTGCTCAGACCATACTACGCACACTGCAGAGGTTACAGGGGTGAGGGATCCACTTGTCAGTGCTCAGACCATACGCCACACTTCAGAGGTTACAGGGGTGGGGGATCCACCTGTCAGTGCTCAGACCATACGCCGCACACTGCAGAGGTTACAGGGGTGGGGGATCCACCTGTCAGTGCTCAGACCATATTCCACACACTGCTGAAGTTACAGGGGTGAGGGGGTCCAATTGTCAGTGCTTAGATCATACACCGCACACTGCAGAGGTTACAGGGGTGTGGGGTCCACTTGTCAGTGCTCAGACCATATTCCACACGCTGCTGAAGTTACAGGGGTGGGGGGTCCACTTGTCAGTGCTCAGATCATACACCGCACACTGCAGAGGTTACAGGGGTGTGGGGTCCACCTGTCAGTGCTCAGACCATATTCCACATACTGCAGAAGTTACAGGGGTGGGGGGTCCACTTGTCAGTGCTCAGATCATACACAGGTGGAACAGTGCAAGGTCTGTAACATCCACCACATCTGGGTTGTCGTCATGACGGATGGAAGAGGATCTAGCGGCTCCTGTGAAGCTCTAGTGACCTCCGTGCCTAAGAGTGGTAAGGCCGTGCTAGAAATAATGGTGGCCACACAAAATGCTGACTCTTTGAGCACAATTTCCACTTAGGGGTTTACTTACGTTTGTTGCCAGTGGGTTAGACAGTAATGGCTGTGTGTTGAGTTATTTAGAAAACACCAAATATACACTGTTATACAAGCTGCACACTGACATTGTACAGTGTATCACAGGGTCAGATCTTCAGTGTTGTTCCATGAAGTTATAATAAAATATATACAGAAATCTCTGAGGGTGTACTTACTTTGTGCCCCTATATCTTTGTTGCATAAAGATCTCTTTTCTTTGGCCAGTTTTTTTTTTTAATGGAGTAAAATACTTGTTTGAGAGAGGTTTTGACACCACCTGCTGGTCATTGGATATTAATTGAGGCATCATTAATTAAAGGGAAAATCCATCAGGAGGTTTTTGGTACCTAATCTGAGAGCAGCGTGATCTAGCAGCAGAGACGCTTATTCCAACCATGTATCATTTATTGGACAGTTTGGTGCAGTTTATATAAAATCACTTTTTTTCAGCTGAGGATTAGTAAACCTGCTGACTTGTAGTTCAACCACACCATCACCACTGATTGACAGCTTTCTGCCTATGCACAGTGTACAGAGAAAGATGCCAATCTAAGGTGCTGGCAATGTGAAGGTAGCCTGGGCTATAAATTGTTTGTTCAAACGTAATAAGAATATTTGTGTATGTAAATAATCAAAATGTAGATGTCATTGCATACTTAATATGATTCTAAACTGTATATACAAGAAAGAGTTAACCAAGGTACAAATGAACAAGGAGATTTTCATTAAGTTAATTGGGAGCCTTATCAGTGGTTTCACACACAGAAAGAAGGAATAATGAGTAGAGAGGTATTTTATAACATACTGGGAAAAACTGGGGAGTTGAATACTCCCTACTCCCTGTTCTAGTTTCAGGGTCAATGTTACATTCTGTATAATTAAGTCTTTTTCAATACACAAGTCCAGTCTATGACATTGGCTCATATGGTGAACATGTTTTGTGTGATCATAGTCTGATTCAGTAATATCTGCGCAGATATATAGCTAATTCGATCCGTGCCTCTGCATTCTCTGAATGAAGATACCATTAGCTATCTTCACCTAAATTTCTCCCTTTACAGAAGGACTTGCACAGAGATTAGCATTCAGATAAAATTTAGATTTGCGGCATATAGGATTTTATCAAAACTACAGCAAGTAGCCCAGTAGGTGACACATCACTAGAATTAAGGCCACTTTACACACAGAGATAAATCTTTGGCAGATCTGTGGTTGCAGTGAAATCATGGACATATTGTTCCACTTGTACACAGCCACAAACCTGGCATTGACTGTGCACAATCTGTGCACAATTTCACTGCAACCACAAATCTGCAGCAGATTTATCTCTGTGTGTAAAGTGGCCTTTAGGGTCTGTGCCCTTACATCATGCTGCTTTTTGATGGGGTAGCATGACTAGATCAGGTAAGGAAGAAGAAGGAGCATTGCTAGTGATACAGAGCCGGAGGTCGAGGAAGATAGTTGGGAATTTGTGGGGACGCTGAGACAGTAAAGTGAACAGGGGCAGAGGCTACGAGTACACAGGAAAAAGAGTTTGGAGGAAGAAATCTAAGCATACACAATAAACTTGGATTGGGCTGCAGGCAGAGAAAAAAGAAGACAATCAGTAGCAGCTGATCTGATAACGCGTTTCGAGGTCAGGCTGACCTCTTCTTCTGAGCAGTTGCATAGCGTGTAACTATTGCATACTATGAAGGTATGTAATTGACCTGATGAAGAGGTTGGCCTGACCTCAAAACTACCAAAACATCTTCTTCTTCAGAGGTTTTATGAACCTAATAATGCCAAAACGGGGCAGCTCCAGAAATTAACATTTCTGACTGCCTGCTGGCACAACTGGCACAGAGAACAAGTTTCTGACTGCCTGCTGCCACAACTGGCACTGAGAACAAGTTTCTGATTGCCTACTGCCACAACTGGTACTGAGAACAAGTTTCTGATTGCCTACTGCCACAACTGGCACTGAGAACAAGTTTCTGACTGCCTGCTGCCACAACTGGCACTGAGAACAAGTTTCTGACTGCCTGCTGCCACAACTGGCACTGAGAACAAGTTCCTGACTGCCTGCTGCCACAAGTGGCACTGAGAACAAGTTTCTGACTGCCTGCTGCCACAAGTGGCACTGAGAAAAATTTTCTGACTGCCTGCTGCCACAACTGGCACTGAGAACAAGTTTCTGACTGCCTGCTGCCACAAGTGGCACTGAGAAAAAGTTTCTGATTGCCTACTGCCACAACTGGCACTGAGAACAAGTTTCTGACTGCCTGCTGCCACAACTGGCACTGAGAACATGTTGATCGGCAGGGGTACAGGTGTCAGACCCCCACTGATCAACCATATCCTAATGATAGATCATCAATGTAAAAGTAGTGGACAACCTCATTAAGCAATGTTGATATAATTGACTTTTTGTGTAAGGAGATTACAGAAGGTGTCACTATTGCACAACATGAAGAAACCGGGAGGGACAAAAAGTCTCTAAGTAATGAACTGTCATAAAAAGGTAAATATTGAATTACTTCTTCTATGTCCTTATGTGTATATATATGTTCGCAGCATTTATTATCCAGACTGAAGAAGGCGGAGGACACATCACACCTCGCAGCAGAAGAAAACAGCCCTGGTATGTAGATATTTACTGCTGTACAATGACCCAAAATAGAATATTGAAAACTTATTTTAACATTAAACATAAATTGGGGAACATTATATGACATCCTAAGTTTTAGAATTTTAGGAGTTATTTATGTGCAAATACAATATTAAAGGAAATATAATAACTTAGCACAAAGAAGTCAATTACTTGTTCTCATGTTTATACATTTAATAAATAATTCAATTAACTTAAATATTAAAAAAAAATTAAATTCAAAACATTTGATCACACACACACACAAAAAGGTTTCTATATATATATAATATATATATATATATATATACATATATTGTGTATATATATATATATATATATATATATATATATATATATATATATATATAATATATAAAGCTCAGTGTACTTATTTGTGTGTGTGTGTGTGTGTACGTCCACTAAAGGAATTTGCACCGTCGCATTTACAATCATGAAATTTTTTCACAGACGCCTGATGTGACACAGGGAATGTCATAGACTATGTTTTGACGGGAAAAATTAACACCGCGCTTTACAGTTACTCTCAAAAGTCCTGCTTCTATTAAACTGAATAGGTGGGAGCTGCAGGCTATTAATAGCAACTGTCAGTGGTTGCTATAGGAACAAAATAAACTGTTAGTATAGGAAGCTTATGTGTGAGGTAATATGATGTCGGTGGTGAGACAGATAGAGAGGCAGAAAGAGACAGACAGAGACAGATCTGGAAAGAGACAGACGTGGAAAGAGACAGACGTGGAAAGAGACAGACGGGCAAAGAGACAGACCTGGAAAGAGACAGACCTGGAAAGAGACAGACCAACAAGACAGATGGGGGAAGAGACAGACGTGGAAAGAGAGAGACAGACAGACACAGAGATGCCGATAGATAGACTGATACAAATACAGACAGAGAAATAGAAACAGACAGACAGAGACATAGACACAGACAGACAAGGAAAGAGACAGACACAGAGACAGACAGACAGCGACTGGGAGAGAGACAGTGAGACAGTTACTATCCCGGGCAACGCCCGGATACTACAGCTAGTATATATATATATATATATATATATATATATATATACATATATATATATATATATAATATATATATATGTATATATATATATATAATATATAAAGCTGAATGTGTGTATGTGTGTGTGTGTCTGTGTATGTGTGTATGTATGTCCGGGATTGGCATCCACACCGTCGCAGCTACAGCCACAAAATTTTGCACACTCACACTTCTGGACCCTCAGAGCGTCATAGGCTATGTTTGGAGGAGAAATTTTAACCCCGCTCTTTACAGTTATTCAACAAAAAACCTGCCTCCATTAAAGCGAATGGAGCTGGGAGCCACAGTGCAGCCAGAACTTCAGAAGAATGCGCGGCCACGCCCTTATATGGAATGTTGGCGTGTCACAATGCAGCCAGGGAAAGAGACAGACACAGAGCCACGCCCTTATATGGAATGTTGGCGTGTCACAATGCAGCCAGGGAAAGAGACAGACACAGACAGGGAAAGAGGCAGACACAGACAGGGTAAGAAACAGACATAGACAGGGTAAGAGACAGACACAAAGAGACAGACACAGACAAAGAAACAGACTGACAGGGAAAAGGAAAAGAGGGAAAGAGACAGACAGGGAAAGAAACAGATAGGGAAAGTGACAGAGATAGATAGACAGACAGGGAAAGAGATAGATAGACAGACAGGGAAAGAGATTGGGACAGACAGAGAAAGAGACAGACAGTCAGGGAAAGAGACAGACAAAGAGAGAGACAGAGAGATATATACAGAGGGGGAGACAGACAGAGAATGGGAGAGAAACAGAGACTGTTACTATCCCGGGCAGCGCCGGGTGTTATGTTGTGAGGCGAAATTTTAACCCCCAATTTACCAATCAATTTTGCCCCTATCTACATAATGGGGAAAAAGTGAAACGAAAAGTGTTGGGGACAAATTGACAGCTGCCAGATGTGAACTAAGGGGGACTTAAAGAATGAGAGCGATGGCGCCAAAGAGTATATACCGTACAGTTGTTAAGGTGGGGCCCCGACATGGGATACTCACCACACTCGGGGATTTGAGCGCACACTCACAATGTGCCACACACTACCACGTACATGAACACATATACCACCCTCAGCACACATTTCACCACACATACACTAACCTCGCCACATAATCGCCCTAAAACACACACAAGTATGGTATTATCCTTCAAAAATAAAAATCTGATTAATAAGAAGCCAAACTACAAGAGCAACAAATGTACCATATAGGAAATACGGCAGCTGTCAGTCACATGACCTGTCTATATGTGTATGTGTGAGCTAATATATACTGTCAGGGGGAGGGCTTCTGTTGCCTGGAGATTTATGAGGCTGCCAATAGCAACCAATCACAGCTTAGCTTTTATTTTGCTACAGTTAATTAATCTGAGCTCTGATTGGTTAATATAGGCAACAATTTAATAATTACATTTCTATCTATTTGTTTTGTGGTTTTTGTGTGCAGAATACATTTTTGTTAATACATTCTATTTTGTTAACAGCCGTTATTAACCTGGGCAAAGCCGGGTAGCACAGCTAGTATATATATATATATTATAGTAGTATATATATATATATATATATATATATATATATATATATATATATATATATGTACAGCTCTGGCAAAAATTAAGAGACCACTGCAAAATTTCCAGTTTTTCTGATTTTTCTCTTTATATTTTTGAGTGAAATGTAAATTGTTCTTTTAATCTATAAACTACTGACAACGTCTCCAAATTTCCAAGCAATACATTTTGTATTTATTTTCTGAAAATGAGAAATGGTCAAAATAACAGAACAATGCACAGAATGCACAGTGCTTTCAGACCTCAAATAATGCAAAGAAAATAAGTTCCTAATCATTTAGAAAGAACAATACTAATAATGTTTTATCTCAGGAAAATTCAGAAATCAATATTTTGTTATTTTGTGGAATAACCATGATTTTTAATCCCAGCTTTCATGCATCTTGGCTGATTTCCACCAGTCTGTCACACTGCTTTTGGGTGATCTTATGCCACTCCTGGTGCAAAAATGTAAGCAGTTTTTCTTTGTTTGATGGCTTGTAACTATCCATCTTCTTCTTGATTATATTCCGGAGGTTTTCAATGGGGTTCAGGTCTGGAGATTGGGCTGGCCATGACAGGGTTTTGATGTGGTGGTCCTTCATCCACACATTGATTGACCTAGCTGTGTGGCATGGTGCATTGTTCTGCTGGAAAAACCAGTCCTTAGAGTTGGGGAACATTGCCTGAGCAGAAGGAAGCAACTGTTTTTCCAGGATAACCTTGTATGCGGCTTGATTCATACATCCTTCGCAAAGATGTTTATTGAATTTTCTTTACCTAATTTTCAGCTTTGCCCAACACCAGGTCATCTAATGGTTAGACGAAGACATGGAGAGGCGTACAAGCCACATTGTCTTGCACTCACTGTGAAATTTGTTGGCGAATCGGTCAAGATCTGGGGATGCTTCGGCAAGGCTGGAATTGGGCAGATTAAACTTTGTGAAGGACGTATAAATCTAGCTACATACAAGGTGATCCTGGAAAAACAGTTGCTTCTTCCTTCTCAGGCAATGTTCCCCAACTTTCAGGACTGTTTTTTCCAGCAAGAAAATGCGCCATGCCACACAGCTAGGTCAATCAATGTGTGGATGAAGGACCATGAATTAAGACACATACAAGGTGATCCTGGAAAAACAGTTGCTTCTTCCTGGTCAGGCAATGTTCCCCAACTCTGAGGACTGGTTTATCTAGCAGGACAATGCGCCATGCCACACAGCTAGGTCAATCAATGTGTGGATGAAGGACCATGAATCAAGCTGCATACAAGGTTATTCTGGAAAAACAGTTGCTTCAGCTTAGGAGTTTACCTTTGAGGTAAACACCAGTTGAGTGTCTGGTCTGAGTCAGTGTGTTTGACTTCCCAGTTCCTTTATCCTTTCACTTTATTTGAACTTGTTACAATTTATCTCACACTTGGTTTCTGTTTGTTCCTGCACATCTTCCTCTCCCCTTGTAGGCAGTGTGTGGTGAACTCCCCTCTGATCCTTAAGAGGCAGGAGAAACTCCTCAATGGCCTTTTAGGGAGCCAGGCCTGAGGTAATGCTCTTAGTTGTGTGACTGGGGTCTTCTGGTCTGTACAGAGACCAATTGGGTTCCATTACCTGTGTGTGTGTGTGTGTGTGATGACAATTTGGGTGCGGCCGCCCTTTCCCATTTTACGTTACTTGTGTGCGTGAGTGATTTCTCTTCATAACATGTTCTTCTTAATTTTTTCTTCTAAGGTTGGAACAAATTACATGAAATCTGACCCCAAACAATATGAAGACTCTACTCATGAATGATTCCTTAATAAACGGCAGTTACAATATCCAAGATGTTAACTCTACCTCCAACAATCACAGCACCCTGCAAATCTTCAGGATAGTGGTCCATGCGATGGTTTATATATTTGGGACCACTGGAAATGGTCTGGTAATCTGGTTCTGCATCTTCAAGATGAAGAAGATGGTCAACGTGGTGTGGATTCTAAATTTGGCCATTGCAGATTTTACTTTTGCATTTTTCTTACCGTTAAGAATTACGTATTTAGCTCTGGACAATCACTGGCTATTCGGAAACTTCATGTGCAAGTCATACTGGTTTTTGTACTATCTCAACCTGTCCGTCAGTGTCCTCCAGCTCATGGTCATCAGTGTAGACCGTTACATTTGTGTCTATTTCCCAGTCTGGTGTAAGAATTATCGAAGATCAAAATTGGCCGTAATTATAGCCGTAATCATTTGGATCATTTCTTTTTTGTCCAATTTTCCATATTTCCTTATTCGAAACATTTTCAAAAATCAAGAGAACATTTCTTGTAGTAAAATTATTGAAAAAAATCACAAGTGGAGTGCTACTGTAATTTCCATTTTTTTGTTCTTTTTGCCTTTCACCGTCATCGTCTTGTGTTACACGGCCATTGCTGTGAGAATCAAGAGGAGAGGAATCCACATATCTTCAAGACCTTTCAAAGTTTTTCTGGGCATTATCATCCTTTTTATTTTGTGCTTCTTTCCCTATAATTTATTCCTCCTTTTGCAACGCTATGGACCTTCTGAGTTTTCAAATGCGAATAAAACTAGAAAAAAAATAGCGATGTGCCTGATGATAGCCAACAGCTGTGTGAATCCCATTCTTTATGTCCTTATTGGTCGAAATTTTAAGAAAAACATTTCTACCTCCGTTTATTCAGTATTTAACAAGACTTTCATGGAGGACGTGGAAAATGAAGATTATAGGGAACAAGAAAGAACAAGAGCAGGTGATGAGAATTCACGTGTGGCTTATGAAGCAGAAACCACCAAATGAACTTTCAGAAGAACTATTTGTCCAAAAAGTTGAAGTATATATTATACTTATTGTATGGAAGGTTTTTTTTTTATAACTTTTTAGGCAGTTTTACATCATCTGGCTCAAAGATTTAGCATAGTTTTTTTCAATGCACCCAAATAACTAGATCTTAACTAAATGACATGTAACATAACTTCTACAGTGTGTCCACCCATACCCTGTCCACCGCCATTAACTTGAGAATGGCAGCAGCTATAGGCATAGAAGTGGTGTCTATGTATAGTAAAGTAGCCATGCGCTACGCATTGAAACCACCTATAACGCCACCTGGTGGAAAACAACGGGGTTAGAATTTTTATTTTGAAAACGGAACGAGATGGAGAAAAAAAGTGAATTACAAAATTATAGGGCATCATTAATTTAATACGAATCGACACCTTGCATACAGAAATGCTATGATATGACCCATGACCCCCCAAACATTGAATGCTGGTCACACATATGGCGCTCATTTAACTTTGATGCTCAAAGTGGCCCCCGTCAGCTGCAATGCACATCTGGACTCTGGACAGCATACTGTATCTTGCTGCACGTTGTGCAATATGGTAGGGGACACGTTTGCACAAGCATCTGTGATATGTCATCGTAGGTCCTGCAATGGTGGTGGAGGGGTTGCATACACCTGCTGTTTGATGTGACCTCACAGAAAAAAGTCCAATGGGGTCAGGTCAGGTGAGCGTGGAGGCCACTCCACCAGCCTCCATACCCAATGACTTGTAGGAAGGTCTCCATGAGGTATCGCTTCACGTCCGCAGCCTTGTGAGTTTTACACGTCCTAATCATAGCATTTCTGTATGCAAGGTGTCGATTCGTATTGAATTGATGATGCCCTAAAACTTTGTAATTCACTTTTTTCTCTATCTCGTTCCGTTTTCGAAATAAAAATGCTAACTCCGTTTTTTTCCATCAGGTGGCACTATAGGTGGTTTCATTGCGTAGCTTATGGCTAATTTACTATACCTAAACACCACTTCTATGCCTATAGCTGCCGCCGTTCTCAAGTTAATGGCAAAGAGGATATGGGTGGACACACTGTATATAAGTGTGGGATGAAAATAAAAGTGATACATAAATAGTATTCTTTACTCTACACATAAATAGTGCAACTATACTATGTACATGAAAAGTTCTATATTGTACACATAAATATTGCTTCTATACTCTAAACAAAAGTTGTATTGTATTTGTTTGTTTTTAATGGTTTATGTTTCTGGATTATATTTCCTAGTGTTAAATCACAGAAATTTTTCAGTGACTTGATTTTGTTTTTTAGTAGTCTAAACTTATAGGGTATTAAATATAAGATAGAGGTTGCTATACAAATAAAAAAACATTTAGCATCCATCTTTATTATAAAAAACTCAGTCTGACGTAGTCCACAGGGACAGTAATGTCAGCTCTGCTTCATCTCTGTGTACAGACACAGTCTATACACAGTGATAAGCAGAGAGCATTGTCAGCTCTGCTACATCACTCTGTATAGAGTGTGAAGCAGGCAGACACTGAGGGTATGACTCGTCCCTGACAATCTCCAGACAGGAGCGCCTCGGTTACATGGAAATAGATGCAGCTGACCCGCTCCTGTGGGGAGATTGTGTGCCGTGATACGTCACTCGCACAGTGACAGTCAAAGTTCAGTTTAAAGGACCTTCAATGATGTCATAATTATGTGGCCAGTCTGTAAGCCAATGAACATTCATACCAGACTGGTTACATGGCTATGACATCATTGAAGGTCCTGTAAGTCAGTGCAGGTTATCGGCAGCACAGCAATGATCGGACTCAGAAGCAGAAGCGGCTGGGAGGCAGAGTCTGCAGGACGCGTCGCGGGACCTATAAGTATAATGACAATGTTCATTATTAACTATAATCTTTATTTTACAGCCCCCACACCCCATCCCATAACTCTAAAGCCCAAGATCGGTAATCGGACGCAAGATTGTGTTATCTCGATCCGGATCTCGATCTTTACAAAACGATCGGGCGAGGCTCCCGATCCCGACCATTGGGAGGATTGTCCATCACTATCTGTCACTATACATCTGGGATCCCATATCTACAGACAACTAATGATAATATCTTTTCAGCAGCAACATGGTTTTCTGCACTGGGTATGCCCCAGATAAATCCTGGAGCGATACCAACACAACACAATCGCACACAAACCTATTTATGATAGATACATATTTTTCTGCAATCACTGGTATGGGTAGAATGGATGAAGGGTTTGTTTCTTACAGGGTCTTTTCAATTCTTCCTTCATTGTATGAAGCATACAACTTACAGGGCTGGATGCATCTGGCCACTTGGGTACTGAACCCTGGTGCCACCCATACCTTTGTCCCCCAAGCACATGCACATTTTACTGTCTTTGACAGGTGCATTAATCCATGGGCTACCAGGGCCTTCACTGAGAAGGGAGCTCATGGCAGAGAAAGCTTACAAACCTTTATCCACGGACCTTTCTCAGTCAGCTGGGCTCCCTGTGTACTAATCTGCTTGTTCCTGTTGGGATTTAAGAACATCAGGAGTGACAAATGCCATGGAGGTGACACATATTACCGATCTGAATTGGTAGGAGACTCTCAACTCTAGGCCCTCTCCATGATCTTTATAGGTTTCTCATGTGACAGTCTGTATACACGGTTGAAGAGTTTACCCTTCTGGCATTCCACATGACCAGCGACTTGTAAGTGCCTCTACACAGCTCGTTTTACTTCATGTTGTGCAATTAGCAGTGTAGCGCCCCTGAGGCTCTGGTCGCTACAGGGTACTGCAACTGAGTTAAGGAGCAGTATCTATCTGAGGTAAGTGACAGGTGGTTTGCCGGTGCTCATGTCGCGGGCGGGGAGGAGGGTGTCAGCACTGCGTTCCCCCCCTCTGCTCGGGTCCGGCTGCTGCTGCTCAGTGGTGGCTCAAGCGGTGGGCCGGATCCCGGGGGTTCTCGAGCGGCGCTCCTCGCCCGTGAGTGAAAGGGGATTGGGTTTTGGGATATAGTCTATTGTCCGTGACGCCACCCACGGTTGTGGTGATCTGTTAGCACCACCGCTGCTCGGTGTGGGGATCCCGGGAGTGATGGAGTGAAGCAGCAAGTTGTTGTGTTGCCCCTCCATGGGTAGGGGTTGGTGATCCCGGGGCCCAGTGTTGAGGTGGGTAGATGCAGGGCTTGGTGGGCGCAGGGACGCGGGGGCAGCGCTGTGCCTTGCGGCACTGTGGTACTCACTCAGCCTGAGACGTTGACACAGTTCTCGGTAAAACACACGGCTGGAAAGACGGTTCCCACGGACGGCTGCACTTGCTTTCCCCAGTAGGTGACGGTGATGTCCCTTTTCCTGCACCTAATGTTGTTGATGGTCTCGATGGGTTCCCACCGGTAACCCGCTCCCCGGCTTCAAGCTGGACCGGAGGAGCTCTACTCTTTGCCCGCAGGCGCTGGCCCTTAGAAACTGGTGCCCTGGCGGTGGCGGTGTCTCTACTGTAATGGTTGGGCTGTTGCCTTCAATCGGGACTTGGTTGTTGGGAGACAGACGTCCCCTTCACTGACGGATTTGGCAAATTATGGCGACTCCTAGCCTTGCCGGGGTCCGAGAGGCCCCTGCCCTGGTGCTGACTGTCCTTTGTACACTGCTCCAGACCGCCGGGCCACCACCCATCCGCGGTCCTTCCAGGAACTTCCAAACGGTCACCCCTTCGGACAATCACCGCCGTTGCTGACTTGCTGACTCTGTCCTGCACACAGCTGGACTAACTTCAGGCTTTTCTACTCTCACTTTTACTCTTTTCTTCTTTGCTCCACTACTACTTCACTTTCACTTCACTGTTTACTCCTTCCTCACTCAAGCTCCCCCTGAGCTGATCTGTCTGGTTCTTCCTGCCTCCAGGGCTGTGAACTCCTCGGTGGGCAGAGCCAACCACCTGGCCAACCCCCTGGTGTGAACATCAGCCCCTGGAGGAAGGCAACAAGGATTTTAGTAGCGTTGGTGTTCCTAACTGGGATGTAGGGTGTGGTGGTGTGATGACCTGTGACCCCTGGCTTGCCCAGGGCGTCACATTCCCCCTTAGCAAAATGCAGACCGTCCGCGGGCTGCCCGTCCAACACCGGTTTTATTTGTCTGAAAAATATATAACATTATAAACGGTAACATATTTACATTTTTATTAATTCTTCCCATAACGGGAGGCACTTTTACTTAAACGTTGCCAAACGGTTCACGGTTACGGTTTCCGCTCTCTCCCACCCAAGCAACCTGGCCCTGATGCTGCCCCTAAAGCCCAGGCAGCACCCCTTGTCCCCAAGTCCAGCACACGTTACCCGAGCGGGATCTGTCCTTCCCCTCCAGAGGGTAGCCACCGGTTCCTGTGGTGGCTGGGCCCCAGCCTGCTCTGCTGAGGGCCCTCCCTCCAACCTGCCTCTCCGGAGGCGGTAATGCGGAAACGGTAACGGTAAACAACTTATTTACAAGCCACTAACGTTTGTGGTTGCCCTGCAAGTTCTCGGGCTCGTCCATGAGCAGTTCCTCATGCAAAACAACTTAAACAGTCCCCACGGGGACAACGGTGCCGGCTCCGGCCGGTTCAATCACTGGTAGACAATCAGATGAGTTTTTCGGTATTATTTTCAGTGATCATCATTTTCAAAACTTTCAAACAAAACTCAGTGGTGGTCCCAACGGGGACAGTGCAACGGCATCCCGCTGCTACTCTTTCTCACATAAATGCGAGCATGCACATCCGCAACTCCCGCTCAGGAGCCAGGCCTCCTGGCTAGAGTGTGGTGGTGTGATGACCTGTGACCCCTGGCTTGCCCAGGGTGTCACACTCACACCAGACACGATTCCCATGCAGTTAGGTGTCTTCCTCCCCAGGGAGAGTGGACTGGGGTGGACAGGGAGAGTTAGCCATCCAGTAGTATGGGACTTCCCGGTCACCAGGACAACTGGGGGGCAAGTACCATAAGGGGTATAAGAGGAGGTGGACATGACACATAGAGGGCTTTCTGGAGGCACGTCCCATGAGACCAGACTTGGTGCACTAGAGCACCAGTGCTGGTGGGACAAGATACAGCTCATCTTTCTGCTGCAGAGCCTGGGGCTTGTGAGCAGGAGCTTAGCTCAGGTTCCTTCTGCTGATCGCTTAACAGCGAGGACAAAAAGGACATTTACACTGACACCGGTAACCACTTGGAACTTGCACCGGATAACTAGAGACTTAAGGCTAAAGCGATCTCGTTGGGGTCTCGGAATTTGTGACGCACATCCGGCCGCTTTAGCGATGTCGTTGCGTGTGACACCTATGAGTGATTTTGCATCGTCGCAAAAACGTGAAAAATCGCTCATCGGTGACATGGGGGTCCATTTCAATTATCGTTGCTGCTGCGTGTACGATGTAGTTCGTCGTTCCTGCGGCAGCACACATCGCTATGTGTGACACCGCAGGAACGAGGAACCTCACCTTACCTGTGGCCACCGGCAATGCGGAAGGAAGGAGGTGGGTGGGAAGTTACGTCCCGCTCATCTCCGCCCCTCCGCTTCTACTGGGTAGCCGCTTAGTGACATCGCTGTGACGCCGAACGAACCGTCCCCTTACAAAGGAGGCGGTTCGCCGGTCACAGCGACGTCGCTAGGCAGGTAAGTAGTGTGACGGGTCTGGGCGATGTTGTGTGCCATGGGCAGCGATTTGCTCGTGCTGCACAACTGATGGGGGCGGGTACTCACGCTAGCGATATCAGTCACGATATCACAGCATTTAAAGTGGCCCTTAGAAGGTGGAAGGAAAATCAGCACAACTGTCCAAGTATAAAAAAAAGTCTTCCTTTATTCTTGCATATTAAAAGCCAAAGACTTACCAGTAGTGAACCAGGAGACTCCTGGGCAATCTCCTAACCAGTGAGTAAAACACCTAAACCGGAGCTCTTGCCTCATTTCCATTATTGGCGACGCCTTCCCGTTCTCCGGCGCCCACGAACTACTCCCAGCCAGCCGGCCATCCTCCCGGGGCAACCACTCCGCCTGTGGGGAGTGACTCCATCTTGGCTGCAATCAACATCGACCCTTGGTGAGAAGAAACCTGCAGCGGTGGGGCCCTTACCTGACCGCGCACCACAGGTGGCGTCACGACGAAAACTTTATTACTTCTGACCTGTAAAAAAACCCCTTTCAAGTGACCCTCAGGGCAACGGCCACCCAGTGAACTGTCCCTGTACATATTTGGCCCAGGACCGAGTACCCCATAACCCTCAGGTGTGTCAGCAGCAGATGCACTCCATCTATAAGAGATAAACTCATAGTCTGCATTAGTATAAACTGGAGGTGTCTCTGTGCATTCCAGCTAAAACTAATATAATTCCATGGTGATTTTAAGTTAATCACGGTCGCTATTGCTGCTAGAAACCATCATCCGCGCAGCCCCACCAGCCCCCCCCCTCGGTTTGCCGCCTGCATTCGTGAAGTTACTTTCGCTATCAAGCCTCTTACATAAAACATCTCACTTTTTGTGGCTATTTCCTTCCTCTGCTCAGTGTAGCGGGATTTAACCATTTAACACTGTACATCGGTAAGTATTATATTAAGCAATGTCAACTTATATTTGTTAATTGACGATCTATATCTGTGAAGAATTTGGCTTCTACCTGGTTAATCAAGGGTTTTATTTTATGGATGCTATGAGTAAGCGCAAACTGCTCGAAACACGTAGACCAGCGTATCTTATGTGTTTCTAATGGTTGAAATAAAAAAATGTTTTTAATATAAGAAGTCCAGAATGCCATTATATACAATTACTGAGGTAGCTGGATTTTTTTCTTCTCCTCTTGAATATGAATTTGGGACTCATGGTTGTTTAAGGGGTTATGACCGTTACTGTATTTACTGCCTGGAAGACATACGTCATATAATGTACCAGTGGCTGTTTTTTTCTCTTGTGTATCTTATCATACAACATGCTGTTGGCTTTTTATATATATATGTACTGCCCCGCTGCCGAGCAGCTCGGATCCGGACTCGGGTGTATGTCGGTGGCTCGAGCGCCTCCGGACCCGGGGGTCACGTCGCTCTGTGAAGGGGGTTTGTTGTGGTGATCGGGTGGGTGCGCGGCTGGAGCCGCTATAGTGATTTTTCGTGATGCCACCCACAGGACGTGGGGATTGCTGGCACCACCGCTGCTGGTGATGGTGGGGGCTGCCGGGTGTGGTGTTGTGGCACAGCTAGGTGTTGACCCCTCCGTGGGTAGGGAATGTGGGAGGGCGATGAGGCGGCCAGAGGGGTGCAGGGCCGGGTGGCGTAGCGCGGTTCTGTGCCTGAGGGCACTGGTGTACT
The DNA here is from genome assembly GCF_048569485.1 of Anomaloglossus baeobatrachus. NCBI lineage: Eukaryota > Metazoa > Chordata > Amphibia > Anura > Aromobatidae > Anomaloglossus > Anomaloglossus baeobatrachus. The sequence goes on along the minus strand of NC_134363.1, from coordinate 27,288,635 downwards.
CACTCAGAGGAAACACACTTGAGTCACTGGTAAACCAAAAACGGGATGGTGGTCAGTGCCCGCAGCCGGCTGCGTGGTTCCCCCTACTCAGGTTGATGGTGTCGTCTTTTCCCTGCACCTCTGTTAACTGTGTGACTGCTACGCCTGAACACCGGTAGTCCGCTCCCAGACTTGCAGATGCCGGAGGAGCCCTTTTGCCTGCAGGCGCTGGCCCGTGGGATCTTGGTGCCTGGGCAGTGGCTTCCTATCCCCCTCAGTGGGCTGTTGCCTTCTTTCGGGACTTTGGGTGGGAATGGACCTATAGTGCAGACCGCAATCAGTGAATTCGACTCGGTCCAGTGGATTTTGGCCTTGTACGGGGTCTGAGTATCCTTTCCTGGTGCTCCGGTTTGGGTTTGACTCCCCGATTCGGTACCGGCGGGCTACTACCCTGTCCAGGTGCCTTGACGGTTCCGCTAGTTCTACTCCCGGTCTCCTGCAGACGGCCACCACCGCCTGTCTCCTAGTCACAGGTTCCTAGGCTCCAACCTAGGCCCTGACAGATTTACTTCACAGCTCTGCACTGCTACCTCCTCTCCTTTCCTCTCCCTAACACAATTTGTTTGTTTTTCCCCGCCCCTAACCATTCATCCTCTTCGGTGGGCGTGGCCAACCGCCTGACCCCACCCCCGGGTGTGGACGTCTGGTATAGATGGGGGTGACTCAGGGTTATTGGTGACTGATGGAACCTTTTTGTGGGACAGGTGTTGTGCAAGGGCCTATCTGTGACCCCGTGGCTAGTCCAGGGTGTCACATATATATATATATATATATATATATATTTATACACACCATATTTTTTGTTTTATAAGACACACCGGATTATAAGACACACCCCAAATTTAGAGATTCAAAAAAAAAAAAAATAAATGGGTTCTGTCTTATACTCCGAAGTTGTCTTACCGAAAGGGGGCAGCAGTGGTGGTGAAGCGGGTCACAGGAGGCAGAGGTTGTGCTGGCAGCGGATCTGTGGCAGTGGCAGTGGCGGCAGTAGCAGGACAGCGGTCAGTGGCGGCAGCAGAGGGGCGGCGGGTCCGTGGTGTCCGTGGCGGCGGGTCAGTAGTGGAGCAGGCCGGTGCGGTGAGTGTCTGTGGTCCCGGTTTAAATTATGGTGCCTGGAGCGGCGCATGCGCAGATGGAGCTCCCATCCAAGGACTTCATCTGCGCACGCTCTGACTCCCGGCACCATCATTTGAACTTGGACACTCATCACACAGCCACCGCAGTCCGCCCACCCGCCCGATCGCACGCACTCACAGAGAGGCAGGCGGCCTCTAGGACTGCTCAGTAGGCCAGTGCGGTGAGTGTCCCAGTGTCCGCGGTCTTGGTTTAAATGATGGCGCCTGGAGCGGCGCATGCGCAGATGGAGCTGTCGTCCAAGAGCTCCATCTGTGCATACGCTGACTCCCGGCGCCATCATTTCAACTAGGACATCCACCGCACAGCCACCGCAGTCCGTCCGCCCGACCACCCACTCACCCGCACAGAGAGGCAGTCGGCCTCCAGGACAGAGAGGGAGCCGACACTGACAGGCACCCAGCCGCCGCCATGCAGCTACAGGCACCCGGCCACCTGCACACAGCCACAGGCACCCGGCCGCCTGAACGCACTCGGTCGCCGCACAGATAGCTAGCTCCCCCGGTAAGCTATATTCGGATTTTAAGACGCACCCCTCATTTTCCTCCCAAATTTTTGGGAGGAAAAGTGCATCTTATAATCCGAAAAATACGGAATATATATATACTGTATACTAGCTACGAGGAGGAATAAAAAAAAAAAATTTTGATGGGTACAATGAGTTCATGAGTTCTTTATCCAACAGATCTTTGAGATTTGTGGATGTGGCCTCTTCTTGAGCTCCAATGGGCACTGAGGCGCACAAGGTGTCTTACTGTATAAGTGATTGTACCCCAACATACATTGCTCAATCTTATCACTATCACATAATGATTGGTTACGCCCTTGTTTATCATTATACTGATTGGTTCATCTGGAATATCATGTAAATCAGAGACCACCTGATCCAAATGAACACTAAGATAATATTCTTGGCATGCTGCATGTTCCACATGGTCTTTATCATGTTGTTACATAGTCTAGGGACTTTCTAGTATCAATGTTTGTACTTGTGGAACATGCAGAGTCTTGCCGTGTGCATCAAGGGCCAATCTTAAGATAAGATAATAATAATATTTATTCATTTATATAGAGCTGTTACTCGCCACGCTCGGGTCTGGGGCTTCTGCTGCTGCTGCTCGGTGGCTCGAGCGGTGGACTGGACCCGGGGACTCGAGCAGTGCTCCTCACCCGTGAGTGAAAAGGGGTAGTTTGTTTAGGGAGATTGTTCGTGATGCCACCCACGGGACGTGGTGATGATGGCACCACCGCTGCTAATAACGGGGATCCCGGGAGAGATGGTAGGGTGTAGCTGAGATGTTGTCCCCTCCGTGGGTAGGGGGGTTGGTGATCCCGGGGCCCGGTGGTGGTAACGGGGAGGCCAGATGGCTGGGGTGCAGGGTGCAGGGGCAGCGCGGTGCCGGATGGCTCTGGTGTACTCATTCAGATAGACAATGACAGAGTCTCTGGTAAACCAAAACAGCCGAATGGACGGGTCCCGCAGCCGGCTGCAGTGTTGTTGTTGTGCTCTCCCCGGACGGCTGATGGTGGCTGTCTTTCCCTGCACCTTTTAGAAAGTTCTTGACTCCTGTGGTTGCCCACCGGTAGTCCGCTCCCCGGCGTATAGGTGCCGTAGGAGCCCGTGTTGCCCGCAGGCACTGGCCCTTGGATCTCTAGCCTGTGGCGGTGGCAGTATATCCTCTCTGGGTGGACGGTTGCCTTCAATCGGGACTTGGTTGTTAGGGAACCCCGGGGGTTCCTGTCACATTCGGATTTGACTATTGACGGTGGCTCCAAGCCTGGTCGGGGTCCCATGGCCCTGCCTGTGTGCTTAGCTTCACTCCGTTCCCCGGTCCGGTACCGGTGGGCCGTCGCCCGACCCCGGTCCTTGCGGCTCAGCGGAGTTCCACTAACTCCTGCAGATGGCCACCACCATCTGCCAACCTTGCTGTTAGTGTCTGGGCTTCTACCCAGACACCTCAAGTGTTCACTCCTCTCTTTTTATCCTCCTGAACTAAACTGTCACTTTTCCCGCCTCCAGGCCTGTGAACTCCTCGGTAGGTGGGGCCAACTGCCTGGCTCCGCCCCACCTGGTGTGGACATCAGACCGTGAAGGGAAGCAACAAGGGTCCTGTGTTTGGCTGGTGTATCTGTGACGCCCTGGGCAAGCCAGGGGTCACAGGTCATCACACCACCACACCCTACACCCCAGTTAGGAACACCAAAGCTAACCCAAAATCCTTGTTGCCTTCCTCCAGGGGCTGATGTTCACACCAGGGGGTGGGCCAGGCAGTTGGCTCCGCCCACCGAGGAGTTCACAGTCCTGGAGGCAGGAAGAACCAGGCAGATTAGCTCAGGGAGAGCTTGAGTAAACAGCAAAGATGAGTTAAGGAAGTGGAAGTAGAAGGAAGTAAAGTGGTAAAGGAGGACAGTAAGGGTGGTGACAGGAAAGACAGAGTGTGGAAAGCCTGAAGTTGGTCCAGCTGTGTGCAGGACAGAGTCAGCAAGGTCAGCAACGGCGGTGATTGTCCGGAGGGGTGACCGTTTGGAAGTTCCTGGAAGGACCGCGGACGGGTGGTGGCCCGGCGGTCTGGAGCAGTGTACAAAGGACAGTCAGCACCAGGGCAGGGGCCTCTTGGACCCCGGCAAGGCTAGGAGTCGCCATAATTTGCCAAATCCGTCAGTGAAGGGGACGTCGATCCCCCAACAACCAAGTCCCGATTGAAGGCAACAGCCCAACCATTACAGTAGAGACACCGCCACCGCCAGGGCACCAGTTTCTAAGGGCCAGTGCCTGCGGGCAAAGAGTAGAGCTCCTCCGGTCCAGCTTGAAGCCGGGGAGCAGGTTACCGGTGGGAACCCATCGAGACCATCAACAACATTAGGTGCAGGAAAAGGGACATCACCGTCACCTACTGGGGAAAGCAAGTGCAGCCGTCCGTGGGAACCGTCTTTCCAGCCGTGTGTTTTGCCGAGAACTGTGTCAACGTCTCAGGCTGAGTGAGTACTGCCCCCGCGTCCCTGCGCCCACCAAGCCCTGCACCTCCCACCTCATCACTGGGCCCCGGGATCACCAACCCCTACCCATGGAGGGGCAGCACAACAACTTGCTGCTTCACACCATCACTCCCGGGATCCCCACACCGAGCAGCGGTGGTGCTAACAAATCACCACAACCGTGGGTGGCGTCACGGACAATAGACAATATCCCAACAACCCCAATCCCCTTTCACTCACGGGCGAGGAGCGCCGCTCGAGAACCCCCGGGATCCGGCCCACCGCTCGAGCCACCACTGAGCAGCAGCAGCCGGACCCGAGCAGAGGAGTGAGCGCAGTACTGACACCCTCCTCCCCGCCCGCGACATATCTGCCTAGGGTGGGGGTGTGTATGTTGGTATGTATGTGACTACCTGGCTAGTCCAGGGCGTCACATTACTTCCACAGCGCTTTACATATATTGGCAACACTGTCCCCATTGGGGCTCACAATCTAGGTTCCCTATCAGTATGTCTTTGGAGTGTGGGAGGAAACCCACACAAACACGTGGAGAACATACAAACTCCCTGCAGATGTTGTCCTTGGTGGGATTTGAACCCAGGACCCCAGCGCTGCAAGACTGCAGTGCTAACCACTGAGCACCGTGCCGCCCAGTTCTGCTACATTTTGCAGTGTACCAGCACTAATATATCATTTTACTTTTCAAGGCACATTACACTGAATATGGCCTTCACACAGGTCTGATTGTTATTCAGATTTATGTTAGGCGTAGCAAATTCAACTAATAATAATAATAATAATAATAATAATAATAACAACAATCTGATCTTGTAAACCAGATTATTTCCTTAACATGTATACAGTATATATATTTGCTGTAATACCCAGAGTTCCTGAGTTAAGTCTCTCTCTCTCCCTCTCTTCCACTCTCCCTCTCTCCATTCAATCACTCTGCCTCTCTCCCTCTCTCCTATTCTTCCTGTCGCCCACTCTCCCATTCTGGCGCTCTTCCACTCTCCCTCCCTCTCTCTTTCTTTCCCACTCGCCCTCTCTCCCTCTCGCCCTCTCTCCCACTCTCCCTCTGTCCTTTTTTTCGTGCTCCCTCTCCCACTGTCCCTCCCTCCATCTCTTTCTTTCTTTCTCTCTCTGTGTCTCTCTCCCACTGTCCTTAACTCCCTTTCTCCCTCTCTCCTGTCGCGGGCGGAGAGGGGGGTTTTTGGGAACGCCGCTCGCCTCGGGGGGATCGCTGGCGCTCGGGTCCGGTGCTTCTGCTCCTCGGGGACTCGAGCAGCGCCTCCTCGCCCACGAGTGAAAACGGAGAGGTTTGGTGGTGGGATGTCGGTTGTGACGCCACCCACGGGGTTGTGGTGATGGTGGGCACCACCGCTGCTGGTGACAGGGGTTCCCGGGAGCGATGGCGGGGAGCAGCTGAGGTGTTGGCCCCTCCGTGGGTAGGGGCTGTTGGTCCTGGGGCCTCGGTTGGGAAAGTTGGAAGCCGGTGGGTAGGGGATAGGTGCAGGTGCCGATGCGGGGAGGCAGCGCAGCTGCGGGGTCAACGTTACGGTGCAGCGCTGTGCCGGATGGCACTGGTGTACTCACTCAGGTAGTCAATGACAGAGTCTCTGGTAAACCAAACGGCTGGATGGACGGGGCCCACAGCCGGCTGCGGTGTCTTCACTTCTCCCGGATGGGTTGGTTACGGCTGTCTTTCCCTGCACCTGTATGTATGTGTTTGACCCCTATGGATTCCCACGGGTAGTCCGCTCGCCGGCTTGTACGTGTCGGGAGAGCCCGTTCTGCCCGCAGGTGCTGGCCCTTGGATCTCTGGCCGTTGGCGGTGACTCTTATCCGGACGGGTTGGGCGGTTGCCTTCTAATGGGACTTGGGTGGGAATGAACCCCTGAGGTTCAGACCGCAATCAGAGAATTTGACCTTTACGGCGGCTTCCGAGCCTAGTCGGGGTCTGAGTATCCTGCCTTGGTGCTTAGCTTCACTCCGCTCCCCGGTTCGGTACCGGCGGGCCACCGCCTGACCCCGGTCCTATGGTTCCGCAGACGTCCACTAACTCCTGCAGACGGCCACCACCGTCTGCCGACCTTGCTGATAGTGCCTGGGCTCCGACCCAGACACACAAAGTCTTGAGTTCCTCTCACTTTCACCACTCAATTAGAACTAACTGCTTTTCCCACCTCCAGGACTCCTCGGTGGGCGGGGCCAACCACCTGGCTCCGCCCCACCTGGTGTGGAAACAGACCCTGCAGGGTGGCAACAAGGGTTTTTGGGTTGACAGGTGTGTGTGTGTGGTGTTCTACTGTGACCCCTGGGGTCCAGGGCTCTTGGTAAAATGCAGACCGTCCGAGGGCTGCCCGTCCATCACTGGTTTTAGTTTTTTTCTGAAAAGAGATAAACAACAAAACAACAAACAAACAGTAGGCATACTTTTTAAATCTTCCCTGACGGGAGGCACTTGCTTAAACGATACTAACGGTAAAAATCATTTTTAATAACAACGGACGGGTCCCGGTTCTTCCGCTTTCCCACCCAAACAACCTACACCTTGATGCTGCCCCTAAGAAATGGGCAGCACTCCTTTTCCCCAATCCAGAAGCAGGAACCTGGTTCAGGTCGCCCAAGCAGGAATGGTCACGGTACGGTTTTCCGCACCCGGTTAACACCCAGGGGGCCCCACGTCCAGGGGGACCCCTGACCCCGGCGGTGGTCACCGGAACTATTTACAAACCCACAAGGTCGTGGGTGGCCTGCAAGTTCTTGGCCATGTTCATGAGTAGTTCCTCATGCGGTATGGGGGCTTAACGGTTTAAACGGGAACAACACCAGTCCCAACGGGGGACAACAGTTCTTTTTGCAAATCAGGTGAAGCGTGGCTACCACAGCAGAGTGCCCATCCGGCCGACGGTCTGACGGTCTACCGGGCTCCCCATCCAGGTGTAGTAGGCGCCGGGACTGCAGGCCGCTAATGGGAATGGCGGCGGTGGCAGCGTACTCGGGGCCTCCTCCTCAATCAGCTGCACAAGGTCGGGCCCACCTGCTGCGGCGCCACCAGGTCCCAGCTCCCACTCGATTAGGGCCGGCTCGGGAGCCTGCGTGGCTTGGTCACGGCGCTGCACGGCCAGTGCAGCCCCCTGCTCATGGGCCCACACCACGGCAACCATCCTGCGGACCTCCGTCTTCCAATCCAGCAGCTGCTGCAGGCTCTGCTCCCTCACCTCATGCAGAACCGGCCCAGCTCCCACTCCAGTCAAGCAGCGGTCCCGGCGGGGAACTCGCCCGGGCCGCAGTCCTCAAAGGCTACTCCTCCTCTGTTTCTTCCAAGCCCCGCCACCCCAGCGGCGGGCGCCCCTGCACTCCCGTCTGAGAACGCCGACATGTCTCCATCTGCTTCCCTCTTGGTTTTCTCTTGCACCTCCTTCTTCAGGGAGCGGGGCTTCACTTTTCGTTCCTTCCCTGCTTGGGGAAGATGACTCGAGTGGGAACTTTTCGCGCCCAAAATGGTGGACTTTCAAAATTTTTGGCCAAACACCGCCAGCGGGGACTGCAAGGCGCACTTCTACTGGTAAGTAGATGGGCAGGATCCTGTTCGTGACGCCATGTTGTCGCGGGCGGAGAGGGGCGTTTTTGGGAATGCCGCTCGCCTTGAGGGGATCGCTGGCGCTCGGGTCCGATGCTTCTGCTCCTCGGTGGCTCGAGCACGGGGTCGGACCTGGGGACTCGAGCAGCGCCTCTTCGCCCACGAGGGAAAAGGGGGAGGTTTGGTGGTGGGATGTCGGTTGTGACGCCACCCACGGGTTGTGGTGATGGTGGGCACCACCGCTGCTGGTGACGGGGGTTCCCGGGAGTGATGGCGGGGAGCAGCTGAGGTGTTGGCCCCTCCGTGGATAGGGGCTGTTGGACCCGGTTGGGAAAGTTGGAAGCCAGTGGGTAGGGGATAGGTGCAGGTGCCGATGCGGGGAGGCAGCGCGGCTGTGGGGTCAGCGTTACGGTGCAGCGCTGTGCCGGATGGCGCTGGTGTACTCACTCAGGTAATCAATGACAGAGTCTCTGGTAAATCAAACGGCTGGATGGACGGGGCCCACAGCCGACTGCGGTGTCTTAACTTCTCCCAGACGGGTTGGTGGCGGCTGTCTTTCCCTGCACCTATATGTATGTGTTTGACCCCTATGGATTCCCATGGGTGGTCCGCTCACCGGCTTGTACGTGTCGGGAGAGCCTGTTCTGCCCGCAGGCGCTGGCCCTTGGATCTCTGGCCGTTGGCGGTGACTCTTATCCGGACGGGTTGGGTGGTTGCCTTCTAATGGGACTTGGGTGGGAATGAACCCCTGAGGTCCAGACCGCAATCAGAGAATTTGACCTTTACGGCGGTTTCCGAGCCTAGTCGGGGTCTGAGTACCCTGCCTTGGTGCTTAGCTTCACTCCGCTCCCCGGTTCGGTACCGGCGGGCCACCGCCTGACCCCAGTCCTACGGTTCCGCAGACGTCCACTAACTCCTGCAGACAGCCACCACCATCTGCCGACCTTGCTGATAGTGCCTGGGCTCCGACCCAGACACACACAGTCTTCAGCTCCTCTCACTTTCACCACTCAACTAGAACTAACTGCTTTTCCCACCTCCAGGACTGTGAACTCCTCGGTGGGCGGGGCCAACTGCCTGGCTCTGCCCCACCTGATGTGGACATCAGACCCTGGGGGGAGGCAACAAGGGTTTTTGGGTTGACGGGTGTTCCCTACCAGGGGAGGGTGTGTGTGTGTGTGGTGTTCTACTGTGACCCCTGGGGTCCAGGGCGTCACACTCCCACTCTCTAAAGCCTTCTTTACACCTTGCAATTTCGCATACGATATCGTATGCGATCATACCCGCCCCCATCGTATGTGCGGCACGCTCAATTTGTTGAACATGTTGCACAAATGATTAGTTGCTGTCACACATACTTACCCATCCATACGACCTCACTGTGGGCGGCGAACGTCCACTTCCTGGAGCGGGAGGGACATTTGGGGTCACAGAGACGTAACACGGCAGCCGGCCAATAGAAGCGGAGGGGCAGAAAGGAGCGGGACGTAAACATCCCGCCCACCTCCTTCCTTCCGCATTGCCGGCGGGAGACAAGAGACACAAGTAAGTTCTGGTCAAAGCTCCCGGGGTGTCACACACTGCGATGTGTGCTACCTTGGGAACATTGAACAACCCGATGTTCAATTTTAAGTAAGTGAATGACGTGCGTGCGATGAACGGTTTTACGTTCAAGGCTGGCCACATAGCCGCCAGCACAGCAGCATGCATAGCAGCTAGCACAGCCAGCCACACTGCAGCCAGCATTCCCCTACTCCAGCACCTCCCCTGCCTCCTGTGAACCCCGCTCCACCACTGCTATCACCCCCTATGATAAGACACCACCGGAGTATAAGATGCACCCCATTTTTTTACCTTTTTTATCTCTATATTTGGGGTGCGCCTTATAATCCGGTGTGCCTTACAAAACGAAAAATATAGTATGTGTCTTTTTTTAGCCATATTTATTTATTTTTTCCAGATTTTTATTTTAAGTGAGAAAAGAGTGGTGTGTGTGTGGGGACTGGGGTTTTGTGGTGGGTATTATACTACCCTGCCCCTGTAGGAATCAAGTTCGATTTGCCGCATGGCCTTTGTCAGGCTTCTGGTTGCCAATAAACCAATTGGTGTTCAGATTTGAACTTAGTTGGTACAGATGGACTGATAAAGGGTTCGGTTTTGCTACATCTGTTGTGTTATATGCCACTATCACTCTTGACAACTGCACATGAAGGGGTTAAACTGCTTTAATTGGTGACAACAACAGTCCTAGCAACAATGTGGTAGAAAAAAGAAATGGCCGCAAATACAAAATTCATAAGTTGATCTAAAGCCGCTAGGCAAAAAATTAAAAACCTGAACTTGAGGTTCTTGGTTTAACATTGTTATCATTCTGTATGAAGCCCACTGCCATGGGTGTTGTGAGGCACAAGGTCACCTTCCCTGCTAGTGCATTGTCGCTGTGGCGATGGTTGACACACGGTTCCGCACCATTAAGGCGTCAGATTTAGGGACCCACTCAGAGGTTCCCCATGACGTGGCAGTGGGCTTCATACAGTTTGATCAGAATGTTAAACCAAGAACCTCATGTTCAGGTATTTAATTTTTTGCCTAGCGGCATTAGATCAACTTATGAATTTTGGATGTTAAGCCATTTATTTTTTCTACCACATTGTTGCACAACAGTCCTAGTAGTTGCAGCAGGACACCAGCTGTACATATGAGTCAAGGTTCTGTAGCTGATGGCATCTGCTCAGAAGCTTCACCGGACGATATGGTTATATCCATCATGGAATTGTAAGTGACCTGCATGTCTCGGCTCGGTTTGGGGATTTAATCTGGTGACCTGTGTTTTCATGGTCAGTGCCTCTTTTTGCTGGGCTATTTTTTCTTCTTCCCTGTCCAAATGCTGGTGGTTCTTATGGTCTTTGTTTTCCTTTCTTGGTTTTCTCCTATCCAGGTGTTTCTAATTTTTCCGTTATTATTTGCCCTATCACATCTTGGGTTGAGTTATATATGTTCACCTTTCACTGCATTTCCTTGCCGGCACTACTTCTAGGTTGACTTGTGTCTAGGAATTCCAGTCCTTCAGCTTAAACGTTTACCTTTAAAGTAAACACCAGTTGAGTGTCTGTTCTGAGTCGGTGTGTTTTCCTTCCCAGTTCCTTTATCCTTCCACCTTATTTGAACTTGTTACAATTTATCTCACACTAGGTTTCTGTTTGTTCCTGCACATTTTCCTCTCCCCTTGTAGGCAGTGTGTGGTGGCCTCCCCTCTGATCCTTCAAGAGGCAGGAGAAACACCTCGATGTCCTTTTAGGGAGCCAGGCCTGAGGTGTTAATGTTAGTTGTGCGGAGAGGGTCTTTTAATCTGTACAAGGGCCAATTGGGCGATGCAGCAGAGGAGGTCCTGCACCACCGCCAGTTACCTGCAGTATCGCCTGCGTTCAGGTGGAGGGCTGGGAAAACCACGTGTCCAGGAGTGGGTGCTCGTCAGAAGGAGAAGTCCAAGGGTAGTAAGGTGAGAGCAAGAAAAGACCGCACTCTGTCCGCTGTGCTGGATATCTTTATTCACATATGTGCAGGGTAAAAGGGCTGAAGGCGCACTGTGAGCAGGCACTACTTCTAGGTGGACTTGTGTCTAGGAGTTCCAGTCCTTCAGCTTAAATGTTTACCTTTAAAGTAAACACCAGTTGAGTGTCTGTTCTGAGTCGGTGTGTTTTCCTTCCCAGTTCCTTTATCCTTCCACCTTATTTGACCTTGTTACAATTTATCTCACACTTGGTTTCTGTGGCAGTGTGTGTTGGCCTCCCCTCTGATCCTTCAAGAGGCAGGAGAAACACTTCAATGTCCTTTTAGGGAGCCAGGCCTGAGGTGTTAATGTTAGCTGTGCCGAGAGGGTCTTTTAGTCTGTACAAGGGCCAATTGGGTTCTGTTACCTCTGTGTGGTGACAATTTAGGTGCGGCCGCCCTTTCCCCTTTTACGTTACTTGTTTGTGAGAGTGATTTTTGTTCATAACATTTCCTCAGGCCTTTTAGGGAGCCAGGCCTGAGGTGGTCCTTTTAGTCTGTATAGGGACCAATTGGGTTCCGTTACCTGCATGTGTAGTGACCATTTGGGTGTGGCTGCTCTCTCCTCTTTTACGTAACATTCTCCTCATGACGGATCTATACATTGCATATCATTAAGGGGTTTAGGAAATGGTTACAATTTATTTTGTGCAAAACACAGTTTAACATGGTCTTTTTTTCACCTAAGGTTAGAAGAAATTATAGGAAATCTGACCCCTAAGAATATGGAGACTCTACTGATGAATGATTCCTTGATAAACGGCAGTTACAACTTCCAAGATGTTAATTCTACCTCCAACAATCAAAGCACCCGGCA
>NC_134363.1:27201528-27271528 GCF_048569485.1 Anomaloglossus baeobatrachus | reverse complement strand
GCGCTGAATCCATGCGAAACATGAGCAGAGTTTGTCTTAGTATCAACACATTTATATTGAATTCTTTGGTCTCCGTAAACGGTTTCTTCTCTTTTGACTATATTTTGTTATAGGAGTCACTGGCAATAAGCAAATAAAGGGTTAACTCCCCTCCATAAAGTGAGAAATACCAGTTAGGTTACACAAAACTGTATTTTCTAAATTAGACAACTCCAACTAGTTTAGTTTCAGGGTATTAAGGGACAAAACATTTTACTTTTTTGTTTTTTTCATTCTGAAATTCATCAAAAAGAAAAAATAACATACAAGTGCTTCTCAATAAATTAGAATATCATCAAAATGTTAATTTGTTTCAGTAATTCAATAAAAAAAGGGAAACACATATATTATATAGAGTCATTACACACAGAGGGATCTATACCTATATATTATATAGAGTCATTACACACAGAGGGATTTATTCTTATATATTATATACAGTCATTACACACAGAGCGATCTATTCCTATATATTATAGAGTCATTATACACAGAAGGATCTATTCCTATATATTATATAGTCATTACATACAGAGGGATCTATGCCTATATATTATATAGAGTCATTACACACAGAGGGATCTATTTCTATTTATTATACAGAGTCATTAAACACAGAGGGATCTATTCCTATATATTATATAGAGTCATTATACACAGAGGGATCTATTCCTATATATTATATAGTCATTACATACAGAGGGATCTATGCCTATATATTATATAAAGTCATTACACACAGAGTTATCTATTTATATGTATTATATAGAGTCATTATACACAGAGGGATCTATTCCTATATATTATATAGTCATTACACACAAAGGGATCTATTCCTATATATTATATAGAGTCATTACACACAGAGGGATCTATTCCTATATATTATATAGAGTCATTACACAGAGGTATCTATTCCTATATATTATATAGAGTCATTACACAGAGAGGGATCTATTTCTATTTATTGTATAGAGTCATTAAACACAGAGGGATCTATTCCTATATATTATATAGAGTCATTATACACAGAGGGATCTATTCCTATATATTATATAGTCATTACATACAGAGGGATCTATGCCTATATATTATATAGTCATTACATACAGAGGGATCTATGCCTATATATTATACAGAGTCATTACACACAGAGGTATCTATTCCTATATATTATATAGAGTCATTACACACAGAGGTATCTATTTATATGTATTATATAGAGTCATTAAACACAGAGGGATCTATTCCTATATATTATAGTCATTACACACAGAGGGATCTATTCCTATATATTATATAGAGTCATTACACACAGAGGGATCTATGCCTATATATTATATAGAGTCATTACACACAGAGGGATCTATTCCTATATATTATATAGAGTCATTACACAAAGAGGGATCTATTCCTATATAGTATATAGAGTCATTGCACACAGAGGGATCTATTCAAGGTTACAAGCCTGCAGTGTCAATATGTCACCATAAGATGGCAGCAATGCTCCAGAGAGAACTGCAACCGCGAGCAAAGTACAAACACTTTACCCAAGTGCAAACCACCGAGCGGCATAAGACCATCAAACAGAAAAATAAATGAATAACATGGGATTTCCATATTACCTCAAAGATTTACTGTGTTTTTCCAAAAATAAGACCTCCCCCAAAAATAAGCCCTAGTCGCTGATCAATAATGAAGTGTCCATGCAGCTAAAAAAGATACAGATACTGCAGGACACTTCATTATAGAAAGCGTGCACTCCATAGTCACACTCCCCAGACACCGAGCAGAGGACCTGCAGCGATCGCACCCCCGCACACAGTCATATCTCACACACACAATCAGTTCTCACATACAAACATCAGATCGCACACACAATCAGATCACACACACAATCAGATCACACACACAATCAGATCACACACATAATCAGATCACTCGCACAATCAGATCTCACATACAAACATAGGATCGCACACATAATCAGATCGCACAAACAAACATCAAATGACACACATAAACATTGGATCGCACACACATCAGATCGCACACATACTCACCTCATCCAGCTACACCGATCTCTTCTCACCGACAGAATCATTAGAGGCAGTGTGGTGGAGCGCAAGGACTTGCAGAACAGGACCTGCAGACGGACATGTGTCTTCCTCCCATCATTCCTTCCGGCCGATTGCGCTGGATGTAATGTGATGTGTGCAATCTGCTGTGTGTGTGTGTGTGCGATCAGCTGTGTGTGTGTGCAATCGGCTGTGTGTGTGTGCGATCAGCTGTGTGTGTGCGATCGGGTGTGTGTGTGATCTGCTGTGTGTGTGATCTGCTGCGTGTGTGTGTGATCGGGTGTGTGTTTGATCTGCTGTGTATCTGCGATCTGCTGTGTGTGTGTGTCAGTGTGTCAGCCAGCAGCAGGGGAGGACAGCGTGCAGTATCCACTGAAGATCACAAGGAGGACCTGGGAACCACGCAGACGTCCAGGTCCGGTAAGTAAGAGTCTCCTGGGAAGTGGGGGTGTCTGCTTTTTTGGGGGGTAAAATTACCCCCAACCGTGTTTCTCCAAAAATAAGACCTCCTCCAAAAATAAGCCCTAGTGCTTTTTTGGGGGGCAAAAAAAATATAAGACAGTGTCTTATTTTTGGAAAAACACGGTAGTTCACCGTGTCTGAAGACCTCGGACTGTGTGTAGTCCCTCACCCCAACATATGTTTCACGCCTGCTTTGTCAGGGGGCGTGTCTTGGAGAGGGAACCATATGATTTTTTTATGCGTGTGAGCCAATGGGGGAAGTATTAATAAATGACCACAGCACTAGGAGGAAGGCGGCGCCTAGTGCGACTAATGACATCACCTCCGAAGGAAAAGTGACTTTCAGCCATTGCGGCGATGGAACGCAAATCTGCGTATCAGCCACCATTATAGTGGGAGTAAGCACACATACGTGCCGAGTGCGCCGGGTGGAAGTCAGAGGAAAGTCGTAGCTGCGCAGGCGCACTCTCCGGTCATGGCCACTACAAATAATATATGTATTACCTGTATGTTTTAAGGACTCGGAGACTAACTAATATATATGAATAGTATTACATTCATGAATACAGGAATATTAGATGATGATATAAATATTATTACATGCCAAATATACAGTATAAAGGTATATATTCCATAAGTATACAAAAATAAAAATTCCTAAGCTAATAAATATGTCATTAATATCAACCCATGTATATTGAATATGTAAAAAAATACATATAAAATAAGTTTCTACCTATATGTAAAAGTGATGCTTTAAAACCAGAAGTGATAATGACAATAATGTGGGGATGAATAGTAAAAGATGTGCAATATTAAAGTGAATGAAAATAATAATAATAAGACGGCGTGATGTAATGACTATGTACTAAAGTATCACGTAGATTACGGAAACGTTTGTCCACTATGGATGACATCTAAGGCTAGTTTCACACTTGCGTTAAACGGTATCCGTAGCATTGCGTTGTGTGACAGATGCAACGGATGTGTTGCATATAGTGGCACAACGGATGCAACGGATCGTACAAAATAACGGAATCAGCCTTTTTTTTTTTTTTTACACAGTTTCACCGGCGGCAGACTATTGTGAACGATCAGCTGATCGCTCTCAGCAGCCGGTCACCGGGTGATCAGCTAATTGCTCCCAGCAGCCGGTCGCCGGGTGATCAGCTGATCGCTCTCAGCGCCGGGTGATCAGCTGATCGCTCTCAGCGCCGGGTGATCAGCTGATTGCTCCCAGCGCCAGGTGATCAGCTGATCGCTCCCAGCGTTGGGTGATCAGCTGATCACTCCCAGCGGCGGGTGATCAGCTGATCGCTCCCAGCGTCGGATGATCAGCTGATCGCTCGGCCGCCGATAATGTGTGCAGGGGGCTGAGTGCGGAGTGGGTTGAGCCGAGCGGAGCCATGTCGCTGAGGACAGGTGAGTGTGTGTGTGTGTATGTGTATGTGTTTGTGTGTGTGTGTGTGTGTGTATATATATATACACATGCGGAGTGGCGTGCGGGAGGGGGCGGAGCCGAGCGGGGAAGTGTCGAGCTCCCTGCACACGTGGCCAGGGTAAATATCGGGTAAAGCACTTTGCTTGGTTACCCGATATTTACCTTGGTTACGGGTGCAGGGAGCCAGAGAGAGCATGCGCAGTGAAATCCTAAGGATTCCGCTGCTCAAAAAAACGTTACATGCTGCGTACCTCCCGCTGGGCGGAAGCAACGCAGGTCCTTTTGGCACAATCCGTCATCCATACACGTCTTTGGGAAACAGCGGAATCCGTTAACGGATTCCGCTGTTTTCCAAAAGGGCGGATTGTGACGGAAGGAAAACAACGCAAGTGTGAAAGTACCCTTGGGTAAAACATTTCTGAGAATGACATCCGATTGTAAAGCGGGCTTTAAACGCTATGATATTGTTAGCAATTGCTAGCGATATCGTACGCAAAAGCACCCGTCCCGTCGTGCATGCGATATCGTGTGATCGCTGCCGCAGCGAACATTGTCGCTACGGCAGCGTCACACGCACTTACCTGGTCGGTGGCATCGCTGTGACTGCCGAACAATCCCTCCCTCAAGGGGGAGGGACATTCGGCATCACAGCGACGTCATCGGGACATCACTAAGTGGCCGGCCAATCAAAGCGGAGAGGCAGAGATGAGTGGGACTAACATCCCGCCCACCTCCTTTCTTCCGCATTGCGGCCGGCGGCAGGTAAGGAGACGTTCCTCGCTCCTGCAGTGTCACACATAGCAATGTGTGCTGCCGCAGAAGCAACGAACCACATCGATAATCAACCATTACCGATTTTTTTTTTTGGGACGACCTCTCCATGGTGAACGATTTTCACCATTTTTGAGGTCGCTTATGGTCGCTGGTCAGTGTCACACGCTGCGATATCGTTAATGACGCCGGATGTGCGTCACTAACAACGTGACCCCGACGATAAAACATTAACGATATCGTAGCATGTAAAGCCCCCTTAAGTCTTCCAATGCTTACTAATAATGTACCTCATTTTTTGCCATTGATTATGATAGGTAGTGATGAATCGTACTTGGGAGTCTTCTTCTTTTTTGCACAATTCATTATTAGAAAGCAATAATAACAATCTTCTCTGATTATTGTGTTTGGTCTGCTTTTTTATGCAGCAAACTCACACTAAAGGGGGCTTTACATTCAACGACATATCTAACGATATGTCGTCGGGGTCATGGAATTTGTGACGCACATCCGGCGTCGTTAGCAACGTCATTGCGTGTAACAGCTCTGAGCGAGTGTTAATGATCAAAAATACTCACCTTATCGTCATTCATTTTCAAAATCTTGCTGGTCGTTGTGGATGTAGGTTGATCGTCGTTCATGAGGCAGCACACATCGCTACGTGTGACACCCCGGGAATGACGAACAACAGCTTACCTGCATCCTGGGCGTGTCGTTAATGCGGCTACTCTCCGCCCCTCCACCCCTCCGCTTCTATTGGATGCCTGCCGTGTGCCGTCACTGTGACGCCGCACGAACCGCCCTGTTAGAAAAGAGGCGTTTTGCCGGCCACAGCGACGTCACTGGGAAGGTAAGTCCGTGTGACGGGGCCTAGCGATATTGTGCACCACGGGCAGCGATTTGCCCATGATGCACAAACGACGAGGGCAGGTGCTTTCACGAGCGATGTAGAAAAAAGTTTTTTCAGCTCACCTGTCATCCGACGCCATACAAATATCCAGGGTGCACGTGGTCCACCGGCCAGTCTGTGCCGGTATAGCAAAGAGATGAAGAGGATTGATATGGACCCGCCACAAATTCCTTAAAAAAATCTTTGATCCTTTATTGAAAAAATCTTAAAATTCAGCCAAAAAACGCCAGCCAGAGAAAGCACTGTGTAAGGCCCGTTTCACACTTCACACAGACGTTCTTCACTGACATGTAAAACACGCACATGTCCCTCTGTGTTCCGTGATTCACGGCACACGTGATTGCATATGGACATTACTCACCTGCCTTCACTGCTGCTGTCCATGGTGCTGATCTCCTCGGGTCTCCAGCGTCCGCCCACAGCTCTCAGCACCTACTTCCTGGTCGGGTTTTCCTGCCCCTCATAAATATTCATGAGTTAGGCAGGAGCTGTCGAGAACAGAGGGTGCACAGCGAATCACAGGCAAGGTAAGTTGAAAATATTTAATATTTAATATGTTTGTGATTTACTGGTACGTGTTTCACTGATCACACACTGATCACACCATAGTGTGGTCCGTGCGTCATCAGTGATGCCAGAAAAAAACTGACTTGTCTCCGTGCAGAATCACGGCCCCGGTGTACGCTGCACGGAGACAAGTTCAGTGAAAAATCACTGATGTGTGAGCAGACCCATTGATTATAATGGGTCTGTGTATGTCAGTGATTCTGGTACGTTTAAAAAAAAGCACAAACGTACCAGAATCACTGACGTGTGAAAGGGGCCTAAGGGTTACATTACAGGTTAGTCCGTGTGATGGGGCCTAGCGATATTGTGCACCACGGGCAGCGACTTGCCCGTGACGCACAAACGACGGGGGCGGGTGCTTTCATGAGCGACATCGCTAGCGATGTCTCTGCGTATAAAGCAGCCTTTACACATATGGAAAGTAGAAAAGGGGAAAGGAGTGACCAAACTCCACAGGTCCCTGTACAGACTAAAAGACCATAGCTGCACAACTAAAAAACACTACTTTAGACCTGGCTCCCTGAAAGGCCACCAAAGAGTTTCTCATACTTTGTAAGGGATGTTGGAGGAAGCCACCCCATACACTGCTAACAAGTATCGAGCAAGGTGTGCAGGAACAAACCCAGATTGAAGTAAACTGAAATAATTTACCAGGTGGAGGAGCTGGGAATGAAACAAAACCAACACACAGCAGACACTCAACTAGTATTTACTCAAAATTAAACTCCCTAGGCTAAAGGGTAGGAGCCCTCAGTGATTAATCCACATCGAGATATGACCAGCAAGGAAATAAGGTGAGTGGTGAACATATATAAGTAAAGCAAGAATCTGATAAGGCAAACCACAATGAGGAAATGAGGAACACCTTATGAGAAGCAACCAAGAACAGAAAACAAAGACAATAGAAACCATCAAGGCAGAAAAAGTAATAGCTCTTTGAACAGAGGAACCAATCATGAAACAGAAGGTCACCGTATTGAATCACCAAGACATGACAAAAATGTCCCTTGTCCTGGCCCCATCCTGCAATACTGTCCCTCTGTGGTTGTATGTAACAGTGCATGTGTAGTGGCCATTATTGAATACTCAATCTCTGCTCCTATTTACTTCAATAATAAACAATCACTGATCTTGGGGAGACCAGCCAGAGAAAACACTGCCGGCAGCCAGCAAAGGCGCTCAACACAGTGAAATCCTAGGTGCATTGCCCCCTGGAAGTTTGCAAATCAAAAAAGGTCCATGGAGCCTCTGTTAGGAGTCACAACACGAAAAATAGCCAGGTATCTCTTCGGGAAGGACCTAGCCAAGGAGTGGCTCTTTTTAGGAGACCACCATAAACATCATATTAAGTGGCCCTTTTAGTCAATATCCAGCTCTTGACCTTTTTTGATTTGCATACTTCCAGGGGGCAAGGCACCTAGGATTTCACTTTGTTGAGCACCATTGCTAGCTGCCGGCAGTGTTTTCTCTGGCTGGTCTCCCCGAGATCAGTGATTGTTTTGTCTTGCTGGTTCACTAGGCATTGCTCCCACCTGGCCAGAATCCTACTCCACACTGATGAGGGGCAATGTAACACCTGCCTGGATCAACAGACTCAGGTAGGATGTAATGGACAGACTAGAGGGAAGCCCCTCACCAAGCAGGACCCCAGAACCCTTTAACCCCTATACAGGGATTTGGAATTACACAGGGTCCTGGAGATCTCTACCCGTGGAAAGCTGCAGTCCGATGAGAGTAGTCGTCAGGCAGGGTCAAACCAGGAACAGCAGAACAGGGACAGAATCGGCAGGCAAAGGCGTAAACAGAAAACGTAGCAGTGGTCAGATCCGGGTCGGGCAGCGAGGTACAAAACAGCAGGCAGGAGGGTAGTCAACAACAAGCAAGTCAGCGCACAGGAATCACAAAACAAACAGCACATGAGCCAGAATCAGAACTATCTCTGGCAGAGGCCAGCAGACAGGAGAGGGAATAAGAAGGGTGTGGCGTCTTTCCATTAGCTGTAGCTGAATGATGGCACTTCAGCTGGGAGACACCCGCCACCCACAGTCAGCCAGCGGTACTGCAGATTCCAAGATAACCCAGCCCAGTGGATGATCGGAGCCTGCGCCCACTGGTGCCGCTGGCATCGACTCCTCTCCCATCACCAGCACCATCCACGGCAAGAACACGGCGTCGCCTGGCGATCGGAGCAAAAGTCGCTGGAGCAGACTCCGGCGGTGACGTAACAGGCAATACCCCGAAACAGCTGTCTGTGGATTGATACCTGGCCTTGGTATTTCTCTTGTCATATCTTTGAACTCGTCAAGAGTTGGATATTGACTAAAAGGCCACTTAATAGGATGGTTATGGTGGTCTCCTAAAAAGAGCAACTCCTTGGCTAGGTCCTTCCCGGAGGGATATCTGGCTATTTTGCGTGTCGAGACTAATAACAGAGGCTCCATGGACCTTTTTTGATTTGCATACTTCCAGGGGGCAATGCAGCTAGGATTTCACTATGTTGAGCGCCTTCATTGGCTGCTGGCAGTGTTTTCTCTGGCTGGTCTCCCCGAGATCAGTGATTGTTTTGTCTTGCTGGTCTACTAGGCATTGCTCCCACCTAGCCAGAATCCTACTCCACACTGATGAGGGGCAATACCCCGAAACAGCTGTCTGTGGATGGATACCTGGCCTTGGTATTTCCCTTGTCATATCCTTAAACTCGTCAAGAGCTGGATATTGACTAAAAGGGCCACTTAATATGGTGGTTATGGTGGTCTCCTAAAAAGAGCCACTCCATGGCAAGGTCTTTCCCGAAGGGATATCTAGCAATTTTCTGTGTTGAGACTCCTAACAGAGGCTCCATGGACCATTTTTGATTTGCCTATTTACGTCAATAGGAACTGAGCTACGGTGCCCAAGAAGGCATTACAATACTTGGGAATGGCAACTACACAGGGCAAAAAAATATGATGTTTTAGCTCTATACACAGACTACCACCAATAATCTGATATTCATGAATTATCATAAGGAAATAAGTCGTCAGTATGTAAGCAGTGCCAACCCTTTTAAAATCACCATTGACTAGGTCTCGTTCAAGCATGAATTTGCAAGTCTATACTATTCCTTTTTGATCATGAAATCTCATTGAGGAAAAAAGACAATCTAGAGATCGCCAGTGGTGTCACTATTGCACTAGCTACACATAGATAAATAATGGAAGCGGTTACAATACAAGTCTGATATGACAGATTTGGAGTGGTTGTTAGTCACGAGACAATATTTCTAAATAAAGGAAGTTCTCAATAAATATTAAGAAGCTGAAATACAGATTTGATATAAATTATAGGAGAATGTATTTGGACTTACTGAGACAGAGAAGCCATTGATACAACAGAAGTGACCAAGACTCTGGTAGGTATATAGACGATTAATTCAATAGTATAATATAAAGTTGTAATAATTCTCTGTTATACATGACTATAAGAAATTTTAGTAGCTTTAATAGGAATCTAATTGACAAAGTAACATCCAACATTTAATTTTAGACATATAGTAATAAAAAAGAATCATCTGCTCTATAGGGTCAAAAAAATTTCAATCTGTCGAAGCGCAAAATGGAATAGAAAAATTATAACTGCAGAAACTACATTATACAAGGACAGGGTCTTTGAAAATGTAACTAGATTTACTTGTGATTCTTTGTTCTCTGTCAGGACTTTTTCTCTAGGTGATAGAAGAGTCCTTTTGACAAAATGCAGAGCAAGGGTAGATCCCCCCCACAAAAAAAACCTCAAAAATCCTTGTTAGGATGCATAAAAACTGTATTTTGTAAACTGGACAAGTTATGTTTTTGAGGCTTTTAGAGGACCATATACTGCTTTAGTGCACTAATGAAGATGTTTCATTGCCCCACCCAAAAAAAAAAAATAGAATTCGCACATAACCGTATAAAGTCCTCCATTATTTTCCTTGGAATCAATGGATACCAATGTGTGTAATTTTAGCATGCTTTTTTTGTCCCAAAATGGTGCTCACTCAGTGACGTAGATCCTTTAAGCCTCAGGTCCAAGTGAAAAAACAAGTCATGAGTGTCAGTGTAGCAAAAGAGTAAAGCACGTAGGTCAAAGACAGCAGAAAGACTCGAGACCACAGGCAGACAGTTGATGCTGGAAACCACAGACAGGTAGTGTGATACTGGAAACCGCAGGCAGGTAGTTTGATACTGGAAACCGCAGGCAGGTAGTGTGATACTGGAAACCGCATTCTGGTAGTGTGATTGTGGAAACCGCAGGCAGGTAGTGTGATACTGGAAACCACAGACAGGTAGTGTGATACTGGAAACCACAGACAGGTAGTGTGATACTGGAAACCACAGATAGGTAGTATGATACTGGAAACCACAGACAGGTAGTGTGATACTGGACACCGCAGGCAGGTAGTGTGATACTATATACCACAGACAGGTAGTGTGATACTGGAAACTGCAGGCAGGTAGTGTGACACTGGAAACCACAGGCAGGTAGTATGATACTGGAAACCACAGGCAGGTAGTGTGATACTGGAAACCACAGGCAGGTAGTGTGATACTGGAAACTGCAGGCAGGTAGTGTGATATTGGAAACCGCAGGCAGGTAAAGTGCTACTGGACACCACAGATAGGTAGTGTGATATTGGAAACCACAGATAGGTAGTATTTTACTGGAAACCACAGACAGGTAGTGTGATACTGGAAACCGCAGGCAGGTAGTGTGATACAGGAAACTGCAGGCAGGTAGTGTGATACTAGAAACCACATTCAGGGAGTGTGATAGTGGAAACCACAGACAGGTAGTGTGATACTGGAAACCAGAGACAGGTAGTGTGATACTGAAAACCGCAGGCAGAAAGTGTGATACTGGAAACCACAGACAGGTAGTGTGATACTGGAAACCGCAGGCAGATAGTGTGATACTGGAAACCAGAGACAGGTAGGGTGATATTGAAAACCGCAGGCATGTAGTGTGATAGTGGAAACCACAGACAGGTAGTGTGATACTGGAAACTGCAGGCGGGTAGTGTGATACTGGAAACCGCAGGCAGATAGTGTGATACTGGAAACCAGAGACAGGTAGGGTGATACTGAAAACCGCAGACAGGTAGTGTGATACTGGAAACTGCAGGCAGGTAGTGTGATACTGGAAACCGCAGGCAGGTAGTGTGATACTGGAAACCACAGGCAGATAGTGTGATACTGGAAAAAGCAGGCAGGTAGTGTGATACTGAAAAACGCAGGCAGATAGTGTGATACTGGAAACCACAGGCAGGTGGTGTGATAGTGGAAACCACAGACAGGAAGTGTGATACTGGAAAGCACAGACAGGTAGTGTGATACTGGAAACCAGAGACAGGTAGTGCGATATTGGAAACCACAGACAGGTAGTGTGATACTGGAAACCACAGACAGTTAGTGCGATACTGGAAACCACAGACAGGTAGTGTGATACTATAAACCACAGACAGGTAGTGTGATACTGGAAACTGCAGGCAGGTAGTGTGATACTGGAAACCACAGACAGGTAGTATGATACTGGAAACCACAGACAGGTAGTGTGATACTGGAAACCACAGGCAGGTAGTGTGATACTGGAAACTGCAGGCAGGTAGTGTGATACTGGAAACCGCAGGCAGGTAGTGTGATACTGGAAACCACAGACAGGTAGTGTGATACTGGAAACTGCAGGCAGGTAGTGTGATACAGGAAACTGCAGGCAGGTAGTGTGATACTGGAAACCGCAGGCAGGTAGTGTGATACTATAAACCACAGACAGGTAGTGTGATACTGGAAACTGCAGGCAGGTAGTGTGACACTGGAAACCACAGACAGGTAGTATGATACTGGAAACCACAGGCAGGTAGTGTGATACTGGAAACCACAGGCAGGTAGTGTGATACTGGAAACCGCAGGCAGGTAGTGTGATACTGGAAACTGCAGGCAGGTAGTGTGATACTATAAACCACAGACAGGTAGTGTGATACTGGAAACTGCAGGCAGGTAGTGTGACACTGGAAACCACAGGCAGGTAGTGTGCTACTGGAAACTACAGATAGGTAGTGTGATACTGGAAACCACATTCGGGGAGTGTGATAGTGGAAACCACAGACAGGTAGTGTGATACTGGAAACCAGAGACAGGTAGGGTGATACTGAAAACCGCAGGCAGGTAGTGTGATAGTGGAAACCACAGACAGGTAGTATGATACTGGAAACTGCAGGCAGGTAGTGTGATACTGGAAACCGCAGGCAGATAGTGTGATACTGGAAACCAGAGACAGGTAGGGTGATACTGAAAACCGCAGGCAGGTAATGTGATAGTGGAAACCACAGACAGGTAGTGTGATACTGGAAACTGCAGGCAGGTAGTGTGATACTGGAAACCGCAGGCAGGTAGTGTGATACTGGAAACCACAGGCAGATAGTGTGATACTGGAAACCGCAGGCAGGTAGTGTGATACTGAAAACCGCAGGCAGGTAGTGTGATAGTGGAAACCACAGACAGGTAGTGTGATAGTGGAAACCACAGACAGGAAGTGTGATACTGGAAAGCACATACAGGTAGTGTGATACTGGAAACCAGAGACAGGTAGTGCGATATTGGAAACCACAGACAGGTAGTGTGATACTGGAAACCACAGACAGTTAGTGCGATACTGGAAACCACAGACAGGTAGTGTGATACTATAAACCACAGACAGGTAGTGTGATACTGGAAACTGCAGGCAGGTAGTGTGATACTGGAAACCACAGAAAGGTAGTGTGATACTGGAAACCACAGATAGGTAGTATGATACTGGAAACCACAGACAGGTAGTGTGATACTATAAACCACAGACAGGTAGTGTGATACTGGAAACTGCAGGCAGGTAGTGTGATACTGGAAACCACAGAAAGGTAGTGTGATACTGGAAACCACAGATAGGTAGTATATTACTGGAAACCACAGACAGGTAGTGTGATACTGGAAACTGCAGGCAGGTAGTGTGATACAGGAAACTGCAGGCAGGTAGTGTGATACTATAAACCACAGACAGGTAGTGTGATACTGGAAACTGCAGGCAGGTAGTGTGACACTGGAAACCACAGGCAGGTAGTGGGATACTGGAAACCACAGGCAGGTAGTGGGATACTGGAAACCACAGACAGGTAGTGTGATAGTGGAAACCACAGACAGGAAGTGTGATACTGGAAAGCACATACAGGTAGTGTGATACTGGAAACCAGAGACAGGTAGTGTGATATTGGAAACCACAGACAGGTAGTGTGATACTGGAAACCACAGACAGTTAGTGCGATACTGGAAACCACAGACAGGTAGTGTGATACTATAAACCACAGACAGGTAGTGTGATACTGGAAACTGCAGGCAGGTAGTGTGATACTGGAAACCACAGAAAGGTAGTGTGATACTGGAAACCACAGATAGGTAGTATGATACTGGAAACCACAGACAGGTAGTGTGATACTGGAAACTGCAGGCAGGTAGTGTGATACAGGAAACTGCAGGCAGGTAGTGTGATACTATAAACCACAGACAGGTAGTGTGATACTGGAAACTGCAGGCAGGTAGTGTGACACTGGAAACCACAGGCAGGTAGTGGGATACTGGAAACCACAGGCAGGTAGTGGGATACTGGAAACCACAGACAGGTAGTGTGATACTGGAAACTGCAGGCAGGTAGTGTGACACTGGAAACCACAGACAGGTAGTATGATACTGGAAACCACAGGCAGGTAGTGTGATACTGGAAACCACAGGCAGGTAGTGTGATACTGGAAACCGCAGGCAGGTAGTGTGATACTGGAAACCGCAGGCAGGTAGTGTGCTACTGGAAACTACAGATAGGTAGTGTGATATTGAAACCACATTCGGGGAGTGTGATAGTGGAAACCACAGACAGGTAGTGTGATACTGGAAACCAGAGACAGGTAGGGTGATACTGAAAACCGCAGGCAGGTAGTGTGATAGTGGAAACCACAGACAGGTAGTATGATACTGGAAACTGCAGGCAGGTAGTGTGATACTGGAAACCGCAGGCAGATAGTGTGATACTGGAAACCAGAGGCAGGTAGGGTGATACTGAAAATCGCAGGCAGGTAATGTGATAGTGGAAACCACAGACAGGTAGTGTGATACTGGAAACTGCAGGCAGGTAGTGTGATACTGGAAACCGCAGGCAGGTAGTGTGATACTGGAAACCACAGGCAGATAGTGTGATACTGGAAACCGCAGGCAGGTAGTGTGATACTGAAAACCACAGGCAGATAGTGTGATACTGGAAACCACAGACAGGTAGTGTGATAGTGGAAACCACAGACAGGAAGTGTGATACTGGAAAGCACATACAGGTAGTGTGATACTGGAAACCAGAGACAGGTAGTGCGATATTGGAAACCACAGACAGGTAGTGTGATACTGGAAACCACAGACAGTTAGTGCGATACTGGAAACCACAGACAGGTAGTGTGATACTATAAACCACAGACAGGTAGTGTGATACTGGAAACTGCAGGCAGGTAGTGTGATACTGGAAACCACAGACAGGTAGTATGATACTGGAAACCACAGGCAGGTAGTGTGATACTGGAAACCACAGGCAGGTAGTGTGATATTGGAAACCACAGGCAGGTAGTGTGATACTGGAAACTGCAGGCAGGCAGTGTGATACCGGAAACCGCAGGCAGGTAGTGTGATACTGGAAATCACAGACAGGTAGTGTGATACTGGAAACCACAGATAGGTAGTATGATACTGGAAACCACAGACAGGTAGTGTGATACTGGAAACCGCAGGCAGGTAGTGTGATACAGGAAACTGCAGGCAGGTAGTGTGATACTGGAAACCACAGGCAGGTAGTGTGATACTTGAAACCACATTCAGGGAGTGTGATAGTGGAAACCGCAGGTAGGTAGTGTGATACTGGAAACCACAGACAAGTAGTGCGACATTGGAAACCACAGACAGGTAGTGTGATACTGGAAACCACAGACAGGTAGTGTGATACTGGAAACTGCAGGCAGATAGTGTGATAGTGGAAACCACAGACAGGTAGTGTGATACCGGGAACCACAGACAGGTAGTTTGATACCGGAAACCACCGGCAGGTAGTGTGTTCCTGGAAACCGCAGGCAGGTAGTGTGATACTGGAAACCGCAGGCAGGTAGTGTGATACTGGAAACCACAAAAAAGTGCAATTACACAATTGTTTTTGGGATACTTTATTCACCATATTTACAATATGGTAAAACTGATGAGTCGGTGTGATGCCTCAGGTCGTTTTGAGTTAGTAGATACCACATATGTATAGGTTTACTTTTAGCTAAGGGGTTAAAAAAATATCAGATGTTTGTCTAAAAAAGTAGCGCACTTTTCGCACAATATTCCACGACCTGTAGCGTTCTCATTTTTTGGAATATGGGGCTCCATGACATCTCATTTTATGTGTCTGGAGCTGACATTTCATCTCATTGACATCTCATTTTATGTGTCTGGAGCTGACGGTACCATTTTTGCTCAGGTGCTAAGTTTTGATCCCCTGTTATTGCATTTTGCACCAAATTTGCAACAAACTAAACATGTAATTTTGGCATTTGAATTTTTTTTACCGCTACACCGTTTATTAATCAGATTAATTGATTTAATATTTTGATAGATCGGGCATTTCTGAACACAGCAATACTAAACAGTATAGTATAATAGTATAACAGTTTAATTTTCAATGGGGAAAAATGGGGGGGTGATTTGAACTTTTAGGTTTTTTATTTTTTTTTAAAAATGAGAAAAAAATTAACTTTTTTGAATTTACCAAATGGCTGCAATGAAACAAAGAATGAAAAATTTAAAGGGGTCTGAATTTTTTCTGTACCTACTGTATAGCATACCATACTTACCCACAGTCTTCAATATTTGATCTCTCTTATGGCTCTCCTGATGGCTATGTCTACCCTTCTTCTGATGCCTTTCCCTTGCTTTTTACAGCTCCCCAGACTCCTCCTGTGTTGTATATATACCCCATACTGTCACATTTCTACCCATATAACTCTCCATACTGTGTACTCAAATTTCTTCCACCTTCTATATACACCTCTTTCTCTCGCACCCCATACTGTGTTTGTATAAATTCCCCCACCCTTTCTCCCCACACTGTGTACTTAAATTTCTTCCCCCCTTCCCCTACTTACACTAAATCTTTTATGTCTTCAGCTCCAGTGGATCACTTTACCACCAACACTGTCTGCGGCCTCTGCATTGCCGAGGAGTGACGTCGGCAGTGTGACAAGTTGACCTGATCACCTTGCTGTCCAGTGTTATATATAGCGTTGTCTCTCATTACATCGAATTCCCTTTTGTTATTTATAGCGCCGTCTCATATCATATTGTGACGCCCTGGGCAAGCCAGGGGTCACAGGTCACAACAACACACGCACCCCACATTCCCTGCAGGTACACCAGCTAACCAGAAATCCTTGTTGCCTTCCTCCAGGGGCTGGTGTCCACACCAGGGGGTGGAGCCAGGCGGTTGGTGTCCACCCACCGAGGAGTTCACAGCCCTGGAGGCAGGAATAAGCAGGCAGATAGAGTGTGGAGTTTGAAGAGAATGGAAGTCTAGCTGAGGGCTAGAGAGGAGTTCAGCCAGGGAGGAGGAAGTGGAAGGAAGTGAAGTGTAGTGGAGCTGAAGAAGAAAGCTGAAGTGACAGAGAAGTGAAAGTAGAGAAAGTGCAAAGTGGCAGTTTAGTACAGCCTGAAGTGGTCTGAGGCTGTGTGCCTGGACAGAGACAGCAAGGTCAGCAGACGGCGGAGATTGTCTGGAGTGGGACTGTTTGGAGGTTCCTGGAAGGACCGCGGACGGGTGGTGACCCGGCGGTCTGGAGCAGCGTGCAAAGGACAGTCAGCACCAGGGCAGGGGCCTCTCGGACCCCGGCAAGGCTAGGAGTCGCCATAATTTGCCGAATCCGTCAGTGAAGGGGAAGTAGAACCCCCAACAACCAAGTCCCGATTGAAGGCAACAGCTCAACCATTACAGGGGAGACACCGCCACCGCCAGGGCACCAGTTTCCCCAGGGCCAGCGCCTGCGGGCAAAGTGTGGAGCTCCTCCGGCCCAGATTGTAGTCGGGGAGCGGGTAACCGGTGGGAACCCATCGCTACCAATAGACGTAACATAGGTGCAGGGAAGAGTGACCATCACCGCCAACTGCAGGGAACCGCAGCACCGTGAACCGTCCGAGGGACCCGTCCAACCAGCCGTTTGTTTACCGAGAACTGTGTCGTGGTTACTGGCTGAGTGAGTACCTCCGTGCCGCAAGGCACAGTGCTGCCCCCGCGTCCCTGCGCCCACCAGGCCCTGCATCTCCCATCTCATCACCGGGCCCCGGGATCACCAACCCCTACCCACGGAGGGGCAACACAACAACTGGCTGCTCCCCCACCATCACTCCCGGGATCCCCACATCGAGCAGCGGTGGTGAAATCACCACAACCGTGGGTGGCGTCACGGACAATAAACAATCCCCACACCCCAAACATCCCCCTTTCACTCACGGGCGAGGAGTGCCGCTCGAGAACCCCCGGGATCCGGCCTACAGCTCGAGCCACCACTGAGCAGCGGCAGTCGCCGGACCCGAGCAGAAGGGGTGAGCGCGGTGTGCTGACACCCTCCTCCCCGCCCGCGAAAACTTGGCGTCACGAACAGGATCCTACCGCTCTGCCGTTTGGTAGAGGTGCGCCTTGTTACCGTCGGAGGTGTCCGGCTGAAAAATTTCAGAAGTCGCCATCTTTGGCGCGAAAAGTTCCCGCTCGAGCGTCTTCTCGAGTAGCAGAGGCGCGAAGGCCAAAACCCCGCCCCGAGAGAGGAGGGGCCGGAAAAAGCTAAGGGGGACGCGATGGCGGCTGGCTGCATGTGAACGCAGCTATAAAAGCAGGGACGCCAGGAATCTGCAGTCACCCTGTTCCTGGAAGCACGACCATTGAGATGTCCGCTCCAGCCAACAACAGCGAGACCCCCGCGCCCGGCACAGCGGCGTGGATAGAGAGCCGGACTACCCCGCTGAGTCATCGTCTGGAGGCCCGGATGCAACTCCTCCTGGAGGAGTGGGAGGCCGACATGGCGGACGTGGTGGCTGCTATGTGGAGATGCGAGGTGGAGGAAGATCTGGAGGAACGGGTAAGAGACCCACGTCCCTGTATTCCGGAAGGATCGGCCATCGCGGCTGAGGGGCCCGGCCTATACCCGCTCACCCTGCTACCTCCCCCGCTACCCGCGTTAGTTGCTGCCGCCCCGCCACTAGGCCCGCTACCTGCCCAACCGGTAGCGGTACCCTGCCCGTCTGCCCAAGCGGACCGATCGGCTGTAGACGACCGGGGCGACCCTGAACTACTTCCCCAGAAGCCCCTGGAGCCGAGCCCCCTTGATGAAGATGTGTTGGGGGCTCCGGCAGTGATTGTGCCAGACCCCGAGTCCGGGACTGTGGCATGGCTGAAAGCTCGAGTGATTCAATTCCACCAGCGTCAGCAGGAACAAATCCTCCGGATGATGGAGCAGTGGACCAACGAGGTGGAGATACTGATTACAGCTGTCCCGATGTTCGGAGAGGGAACGGATGTAGCAGCGTCGACTGGTGACCCACGTCCCTATGTCCTACCAGGACCGGCCGCTGCGGCTGAGGGGCCCGGCCTAGTCTCGGCCTATGCATCACCCTTGCCGTTACTCATGGGGCGCCTCAGTGTGAGCTCGCCTGATCTGTTGCTCCGTGCTACTGCAGAAGTGCCTGAAGGGCTGGATGCTGGAGGCCAGGAGAGCTGGCGGCAACCCGCCTGATGCAGGAACAAGAAGTGATGGCCCCAACCCCGGGTCTGCTGTTGAGCTTGAGGAAGCGAGTGAGCGTTCCCGCTATGTGGGAGACCCCGTGGTTTTCCACACCCAGCGTACTGGTGGAAATGGGTACCGGGTGCCCCTGTCACAGCAGGCATGTCAGTGCATGTTGGATATGCTGGTGGCAGAGGATGGGTCCGCCTCAGCAGAAGAGTATGAGTAGGGCAGCGGAGCACCGTTGTCCAGTCCCCGTTGGGACCACCAGACTGTGTGTTTGTTGAAAAGTTTGAAAATGATGAAAAATGATAAGTAATGAAACCGTGTACCTCACCTGATTAACTGTGATTTGAAAACCGTTACCGTTTCCGCAATGCCGCCTCCGGAGAGGCAGGTTGGAGGGAGGGCCCGCAGCAGAGCAGGCTGGGGCCCAGCCACCAAAGGAACCGGTGGTTACCCTCTGGAGGGGAAGGACAGATCCCGCTCGGGTACCGTGCGCTGGACTGTGGGTCAAGGGGTGCTGCCTGGGTTTTAGGGGCAGCATCAGGGCCAGGTTACTTGGGTGGGAGAGAGCGGAAACCGTAACCGTAAACCGTTTGAAACGTTAAAGTAAAAGTGCCTCCCGTTATGGGAAGATTCATTAAAAATGTAAATATATTACCGTTTACAATGTTACCCCTTTTTATGCATTTACAGGAAAATAAAATCGGTGTTGGACGGGCAGCCCAAGGACGGTCTGCGTTTTGCTAAGGGGGAATGTGACGCCCTGGGCAAGCCAGGGGTCACAGGTCACAACAACACACACACCCCACATTCCCTGCAGGTACACCAGCTAACCAGAAATCCTTGTTGCCTTCCTCCAGGGGCTGGTGTCCACACCAGGGGGTGGAGCCAGGCGGTTGGTGTCCACCCACCGAGGAGTTCACAGCCCTGGAGGCAGGAATAAGCAGGCAGATAGAGTGTGGAGTTTGAAGAGAATGGAAGTCTAGCTGAGGGCTAGAGAGGAGTTCAGCCAGGGAGGAGGAAGTGGAAGGAAGTGAAGTGTAGTGGAGCTGAAGAAGAAAGCTGAAGTGACAGAGAAGTGAAAGTAGAGAAAGTGCAAAGTGGCAGTTTAGTACAGCCTGAAGTGGTCTGAGGCTGTGTGCCTGGACAGAGACAGCAAGGTCAGCAGACGGCGGAGATTGTCTGGAGTGGGACTGTTTGGAGGTTCCTGGAAGGACCGCGGATGGGTGGTGACCCGGCGGTCTGGAGCAGCGTGCAAAGGACAGTCAGCACCAGGGCAGGGGCCTCTCGGACCCCGGCAAGGCTAGGAGTCGCCATAATTTGCCGAATCCGTCAGTGAAGGGGACGTAGAACCCCCAACAACCAAGTCCCGATTGAAGGCAACAGCTCAACCATTACAGGGGAGACACCGCCACCGCCAGGGCACCAGTTTCCCCAGGGCCAGCGCCTGCGGGCAAAGTGTGGAGCTCCTCCGGCCCAGATTGTAGTCGGGGAGCGGGTAACTGGTGGGAACCCATCGCTACCAATAGACGTAACTTATGGTGCAGGGAAGAGTGACCATCACCGCCAACTGCAGGGAACCGCAGCACCGTGAACCGTCCGAGGGACCCGTCCAACCAGCCGTTTGTTTACCGAGAACTGTGTCGTGGTTACTGGCTGAGTGAGTACCTCCGTGCCGCAAGGCACAGTGCTGCCCCCGCGTCCCTGCGCCCACCAGGCCCTGCATCTGCCATCTCATCACCGGGCCCCGGGATCACCAACCCCTACCCATGGAGGGGCAACACAACAACTGGCTGCTCCCCCACCATCACTCCCGGGATCCCCACATCGAAATCACCACAACCGTGGGTGGTGTCACGGACAATAAACAATCCCCACACCCCAAACATCCCCCTTTCACTCACGGGCGAGG
Organism: Anomaloglossus baeobatrachus; assembly: GCF_048569485.1. Classification (NCBI taxonomy): domain Eukaryota; kingdom Metazoa; phylum Chordata; class Amphibia; order Anura; family Aromobatidae; genus Anomaloglossus; species Anomaloglossus baeobatrachus. The sequence continues at coordinate 27,250,525 of NC_134363.1, read as the reverse complement.
AGTGCCGCTCGAGAACCCCCGGGATCCGGCCCACAGCTCGAGCCACCACTGAGCAGCGGCAGCCGCCGGACCCGAGCAGAAGGGGTGAGCGCGGTGTGCTGACACCCTCCTCCCCGCCCGCGACAATATAGTGTCCTCTTGTTATCTATTGCCCTGTTTTTTATTATAGTATCCTCTATTATGCATAGCGCTATGTTTTGTATATCGCTATACATAAGGGAAAAATATGTGCGTGGTTCTGTATCTATGATTTTACATCTGGAGATGCGCAACCGAGCACTTATGTGTTAATCATGTCACCTATCAAATGATGTCTCAAAAGGGAATCCTGTAACACAGCATATAATACATCGGGTGCTGAGGGGCCCACACCCTCTAAATTGCTCAGATCCTAGGTGACTCTTAATACACCCCTGCTTCCAACTTTTTATTTGCATTTTCACAGTAAAAAAATTAAGAATAAGTCAATAAAGTTAAATTGGGGGAGAAAAAATTATGAAACAAAATTTTACATTTCAGGAACTAATTTTGTAAAATATTTTATGTATATAATTTTTACAATTTTGTTTTCAAACTCTATTGGAGTCAACTCTTAAGCGGGCTTTATACAAAGCGATATCGCTGGTGAAAGCACCCGCCCCCATCGGTTGTGCGTCATGGGCAAATCGCTGCCCATGGCACACAACATTGCTAACACCCGTCACACGGACTTACCTGTCTAGCGATGTCTAGCGATGTCGCTGTGGCCGGCAAAACGCCTCCTTTCTGAGGGGCGGTTTGATCGGCGTCACTAAGCAGCCGCCCAATAGAAGCGGCGGGGCGGAGATGAACGGGCCGAACATCCCGCCCACCTCTCTCCTCCCTCATTGCAGGCAGCCACAGGTACAGTGATTTTCCTCGTTCCTGCGGTGTCACACATAGCGATATTTTCTGCTGCAGGAACGATGAACAACCTCCGTCCTGCAACAGAAACGATAATCGGGATTAGAACGATGTGCCAACGATCAACGATATGGTGAGTATTTTTGATTGTTAACGGTCATTCCTGCATTTCACACGCAACAACGTCGCTAACGAGGCCGGATGTGCGTCATGAATTCTTTGACCCCCAACGACATCTCGTTAGCGATGTCGTTGCGTGTTAAGCCCACTTTATCCAGTCATTTGTGACAGTTGAAAGCTCCATCATACAATATGATATATTGAATTTATTTATTTATTTTCTATTTTATTTTCTAGAAAAAAATACAAGAAAATATTCCTGGTTTATATGACACAGACAAAAATAATGGAGAATCTAACAGATTTCATTTCAATGGAGAATGGCACTGATTCAGGATATACAGATTATTATGACAACTATACCGTAAGTGATGATGAGCAATCCATACCCAAATCCATCGTCTTGGAACGCATTTGCTTTGCGGTGATCATCTCAATACTTTGTTTGTTGGGAATAATTGGAAATGGTCTTGTCATCTGGTTCAGCGTCTTCAGGATGAAAAAGACGGTCAATGTCGTGTGGCTCCTCAGCTTGGCCATTGCCGATTTCTTCTTTGTGTTATTGTATCCTGTGAACAACATACAACGTTTATTAACTAGTTGGCCAAAATTTTTGTGCAAGTCAATACGTTTACTTTTGTTCCTTAACTCTTCGGTCAGTGTCCTCCAGCTCATGGTCATCAGTGTAGACCGATGCATCTGTGTCGTGTTCCCGGTATGGTGCCATAACCACCGAAGACCAAGATTGGCTTTCATCATTGCCCTGATCATTTGGATACTTTCATTTGCTCTGGCGACACCCTACATGTTATTTGCAGACACGATAAAGACTTACGATGGGACATTTTGCATTTTCATGATAGGTAGATCTATTTTCATAACAAAGACAGTTTTGGGCTTTGTTTTCTACTTCATTCTACCTTTGATCATCATTGTCTCCTGTTATATTGTGATTATCCTGCATATGAGAAGGAAACGCATCTTCACATCTTCTAAGCCTTTTAAAACCATCGTGGCCGTCATCATTGCCTTCTTCATCTGTTGGTTTCCCAGCTACTTGATTCAATTTTTCAGCATATTTAGACCCATTAGAATTCCTTTTTATGTAACTTACTATGGCAATTTTATAGCCATTGTCCTTTTTATCGTGAATTCTTGCATTAACCCCATCCTCTACGTCCTTATTGGTCAAGATTTCAAGGAAAAATGTTGTGGCTCCTTCCAGGCTACGTTTGAAAAGGCGTTTATAGAAGACGAAGAGAAGGAAGACTGCGGGAATCAAGACGGGAATATAGCTCTTAAAAGGGTTAATACAAAAGACTAATAAGAAGTCACACATGAGCATGAATTACCCCAGGACTTTGGATCACATGTAGAGTTTTAAGTGATAGTTAAGGGATTTTTTTTTTTTGCTTTTGGCTTTTTATTACCAAAATTACCAAAAATAAAATTGAATCAGATATACTTAATGTTAAAGTTACCTAAGTAAAACAACTTATCATTATGTAATGATTTATTACATCTACTTTGCTTAAGTAATGTAAATAACATTAAAAAGAATGATGTTGCTCTAGGTATATAGTCTATATAACCTAAACCCATAGGAGAACTTTAGAAACCGCAAACCAAGTCCTGAAGACCAATGACCGATAGCAGAGTTACTAAAGATACAGACTGGTACCAGGGTTACTGGAGGCAGGTACTATTATTATTATTTATTTATAGAGCACCATTGATTCCATGGTGCTGTACATGAGAAGGAGCTACATACAGAACACATATACAAGTTACAGTAGACAGACTAATACAGAGGGAAGAGGACCCTTCCCTTGCGGGCTTACATAGGATTTTGCGGAGGAGACAGTAGGTGGGGTGTAGGTTGGGTCGCAGCTCCGCACGGTGGTGAGGCGGCAGCTCCGCACGGTGGTGAGGCGGCAGCTCCGCACGGTGGTCAGGCGGCAGCTCCGTACGGTGGTCAGGCGGCGGCTCCACACGGAGGTCGGGCGGCAGCTTTGCAGTGAAGTAGTGAGGTCATTGTAGATTATAGGCATTTCTGAACAGATGAGTTGTCAGGTTCCGTTTGAAGCTTGCAAATGTAGCAGATAGTCTGACGTGTTGAGGCAGTGAATTCCAGAAGACTGGGGATGCTCGGGAGAAGTCTTGGAGGCGGTTGCATGAGGAGCGAATGAGAGAGGAGGAGAGAAGGAGATCTTGGGAGGACCGGAGATTACATGTTGGAGTGTAGCGAGAGATTAGTTAGGAGATATACGGAGGAGACAGACTATGCACGGCTTTGTAGGTCAGTGTTAGTAATTTGAATTGGATACAGTGGAGGATTGGGAGCCAGTGGATGGACTTGCAGAGGAGAGAAGCGGGGTGGTATTGAGGAGAGAGGTGGATCAGTCGGGCAGTAGAATTAAGGATGGACTGGTGAGGGGCAAGCGTGTTAGAAGGGAGGCCACGGAGGAGGATGTTGCAGGAGCAGTAGTCGAGGCGTAAGATTATGAGGGCATGCACTAGCATTTTTGTAGATTGAGAATTGAAGAAAAGATGGATTCTGGAAACATTTTTGAGTTGAAGACGGTAGGAGGTGGTGAGAGATTGGATGTGTGACTATAGGTAGGTAACTATGAAACTTTAAACTTCAGACAGGTAATAGACTTCCTAAAAACTGCAGATGTTTTGCGGGCGGGAAACAGACCACAGCAGGGGGCCGCTCAAGAAGCTCGGATCCGGGCAGTTGCTGTGGCTCGAGTGGCAGCCTGACCCAGGCTCGTGCAGTAGTCCGTCGCCCACAACTGAATAGGGGGGTTATTTACAGGGGAGAGTTTGTCAGTGACGCCACTCGTGGGTTGAGGTGATTGTTGGTGACACCCCCGCTGCCTTGGTATGGGGTGCCTGGGGCTGATGGACTGGGGCAGCAGGATGGTATCCCCTCCAAGGGTAGGGGAGATGTTGTCCCGGGTCACAGGTGTAGATGAGATAGAGTGATCGGGCGCAGTCTGCAGCGGTGGACCGGATGATACCGGTGTGCTCACTATTTGAATAAAGTCACACAGAGTCCATATAGTAAACTAAGTGCCGGATACCGGTAGCCTCCAGAGGTGTGTGCTTGGGTCCCACACACCGGTAGACAGGACAGGGGCCCTTCCTCCTGCACTTCTGTGTTGTTGTCTTGTGTGTTGACTAAGGGGGAAAGTCTATTCCCGGTGACTTTTCTGTGGGAGCTGTGGCCCACGAGATCTGACCCTTGGGATAACAACAGGCACTTGCAGACGCCCTATCCCCCGCATTGGGCTTCCGTCTCCCTCTATCTGGGCTGCTAGTAGGACAAGACTTGGAATCTTGTCCCCTGCTGGTAATTGGAAAGGTGCTTGCAGCTGTCCTCGCCCTAGGGTCCAGGTACCACGACAGTGCACGGCCTCCGTAATGGATCCCGCTGTCGGCACTGGCTGGCTACAGCCCTGCCCTGGTCCATTTAAGGTCTCCTGCGACCGGATCTCCGTTACCTGTGGCCCTGCTCTGCCCTCCGCCACCTAGTCAGCTCAGGTAGTCCTGTAGTCCGGGAGCTACAACTCCTGACTAAAACTTCAATCCTCTCCTTTCCACTCTCCAAACTTCACTGTTTCTCTTTCTGACTCAGACTGACTTGTTCCTTCCCAACACCTCAGAACCCCTAGGTGGGCGTCACCATCTGCCTGGCTCCGCCCACTGGTGTGTCCCTATTGTCCTGGAGGGGTGACTAGGCTTTGTGGCTGGTGTATGTACCTGTGTGTGGGTTGTGTTGGAAGGACAAGGAGGAGAGAGTCCTGCATCTGGAAGATGGATGCAGTCTCCTGTTTTGTCAGGGCATCACACAGACAGATAGCAAAACTAGAAATTGAAGACAGGTAGGAAACAGTGGAACTGGAATCTCAGACAGGTAACATACAAAACTCTGGAGTAACAAAAAAGTCTAATATAATGGAAGCCGCACACAGCTAGAAAAAGTCCTGAAAACCTCAAGTGTACACATAGAAGAGGTCCTAGAAGACCAGGATAGGTAACAGAGTGAATTCCAGAGAAATAGGAAAGTCTGAATACGATGGAATCCACAGACAGCAAGTGTTAATGCCAAGAGACAGGTGTGTGTCAGGGAAGACCTGAAATAGGCCTAGGAAGAAAATAACTTGGGAGCGGGCTGGGTTAATGGCAAAGCCTAACATGAAGCATAAGAAAGTCCAGTGGACCGGGGTGCAGGGAACCGAACCCATACAGGGGATAGGTGTGTAACACAGGTTCCAATGATGCAATAATATCCTATCTCCTGGTTATTATCCTGTAATTATTTTCCCTGTCCTGGGCTGGCCCCAATACCGTAATATTGACCTTAATTTTGCCCCCAATTCTTTAATAATATTCTAATCCTGTAGCAATATTTCCATCATTTTATAAAATTTCCATCCTGGAATAATGGATTTTGCAAGTACACACTAATTATTCTGGATGATATAATTTCACTTAGCGAGAAAGACAATCTGGAGAACTAGGGGTCGGGGGAAAGGCCAGGATAGCAGACAGAGGCGGGTAAATAGAGCAGGACCCGACCCACAAAGGCTCGCCCCTGTCTGCTGTCCTGGACCTTTCTCCCCCGCCTCTCCTTCCCAGGACAGCAGACAGAGGCAGGTGAAAAGAGCAGGTCCCAAACCACAAAGGAATGCCCCATCTGCTGTCCTGGCCTTTCCTTCCTGCCACTTCTTCCTAGGACAGCAGACTGGGGCAGGTGAACAGAGAAGGAACAAATCCACAAAGGCCCGTCCCTGTCTGCTGTCCTGGGCTTTCATTCCTGCCCCTCCTTCCCAGGACACAGAAAGAGGCAGGTGAACAGAGCAGGTCCCAACCCACAAAGGCCCACCTCTGTCTTCTGTCCTGGCCTTTCCTATCCGCTCCTCCTTCCCAGGACAGCAGACAGCGGCAGGTGACCAGAGCAGGACCCAACCCACAAAGGCCCACCCCTGTATGCTGTCCTGATCTTTCTCCCCATCCCTCCTTCCCAGGACAGCTTACAAGAGTAGGTGAACAGAGCAGGAACTGACCCACAAAGGCCCACCCCTGTCTTCTGTCCTGGCCTTTCCTTTCCGCTCCTCCTTCCCAGGAAAGCAGACAGAGGCAGGTGACCAGAGCAGGACCCAACCCACAAAGACCCACCCCTGTCTTCTGTCCTGGCCTTTCCTTTCCACTCCTCCTTCCCAGGACAGCAGACAGAGGCAGGTGACCAGAGCAGGACCCAACCCACAAAGGCCCACCACTGTCTGCTGTCCTGGCCTTTCTCCCCATCCCTCCTTCCCAGGACAGCTTACAAGAGTAGGTGAACAGAGCAGGAACTGACCCACAAAAGCCCACCCCCATTACACACATGAGTCAAAGTACAGTGCATTTCTGCAACTTTGATTACAGATATTTCAGCAAGCAATCATCTGATCTTTCTACAACAGGTATGCTTAGATTCAGCATTCTAGTGCCAGTATGGTACTGCCTTTACTTTATATAGCAAAATCCTTGTGATTTGTTTTCTTTAAGAGTGGTGTCCTGCACCCTCCCCCCCTGCAAAGTTGGACTGGAAGCTAGGTGTCATGCATGAGGATATTAGTTGTGCTCCCTCAGCAGGCACACGGCCTCGGCTTCTGCGTGCACTGCCATCAGCACATCCACTTCCCCCTCCCTTACCACATGCCTTTCACATTGTAAATTAGGTAAATACTATATAAGCCTGCAAACTTTATGGTATTAATAGGGAAAATATTTAGCCCTAAAAATGACTTTTAGCTTTAGGTTGCAGTAGCAGTATAAATATATAAAAAAAACAGCAAGCTTAGGCATGAATAGAAGAAAATCCTTAGTATATTTTACATCTAAGCTCAGTGTATGTGTGTGTGTGTGTCAGCTAAAGGAATTTGCATTGTCGCATTTACAATCACGAAATTTTGCACAGACGCCCCATATGACCTAGGGAACGTCATAGACTATGTTTTGATGGGAAAATGTAACCCCGCGCTTTACAGTTAGTCTCCAAAATCCTGCCTCCATTATACTGAATGGAGGTGGGAGCTACTGGCTATTAATAGCAACTGTCAGTGGTTGCTATAGGAACAAAATAAACTGTTAGTATAACAATCTTATGTGTAAGGTAATAAGATGTCGGTGGTGAGACGGATAACGAGAGACAGAAAGAGACAGACAGACAGAGACACAGACAGAGGTGGAAAGAGACAGACAGAGACAGACGGGCAAAGATACAGACAGTAAAAGAGACAGATGGGCAAAGAGACAGACCTGGAAAGAGCCAGATGGGAAAGAGACAGACCAGGAAAGAGACAGACCAGGAAAGAGACGGACCGTGAAAGAGACAGCCCTGGAAAGAGACAGCCCTGGAAAGAGACAGTGCTGGAAAGAGACAGACCGGGAAAGAGACGGACTGTGAAAGAGACAGCCCTGGAAAAAGACAGCCCAGGAAAGAGACAGATGGACAAACAGACAGACAGACAAAGAGACAGACGGGCAAATAGACGGACTGGGAAAGAGACAGAAGGGGAAAGAGACAGTCTTGGAAAGAGACAGATGGAGAAAGAGACAGACAAAGACAGACAGACAAAGAGACTGACGGGGAAAGAGACAGATGGATAAAGAGACAGACGGGCAAAGAGACAGACTGGTAAAGAGACAGACTGGGAAAAAGACAAATGGGGAAAGGGACAGACGGGGAAAGAGACAGACCTGGAAAGAGACAAATGGGGAAAGAGATAGACAAAGACAAATGGGGAAAGAGACAGACGGGGAAAGAGAGAGACAGACAGACACACACATAGAGACAGACACAGAGATAGAGACAGACAGACACAGAGCTGGAGACAGACTGATACAAATACAGACAGATAGAAACAGACAGACAGAGGCATAGACACAGACAGACAAGGAAAGAGACAGACAGAGAAACAGACAGACAGCGACTGGGAGAGAGACAGAGAGACAGTTACTATCCCGGGCAATGCCTGGGTACTACTGCTAGTATTAAAATAATCTGCACCGGCAACAACAAAAATTATGTGTGGAAAAGAAATCCAACTAGTTTTGGCAAGTAAACTATGCCTTAATAGGGATCCATCATGAAAGCCCACTCGGCAGTGACCAAAGCTCTTATTAGCAGAAAGAATCACAAGGCTAGACTCAAATTTGGTGAGGAGCATGTTGTGTGGATAGAGGAGAAGTGTCCACAGTTAATTTCAGTGATGAAAGCAAGTTTAACTTATTTGAATCTGATGGGAAACATTATGTTTGTTGACAAACTGGGGAAAGATGGAACCCAAAGAGTGTTAAGAAGTCAGTGAGTGGCGGTGGAGGAAGTGTCATGGATTGGGGAATGTTTTCTGCAGGAGGGGTTGGACCTCTCATACAGCTACATGGCAGAGTGAATGCAAGTGTGGATCAGAACCTTCTTCAACAACACATGGTTCCTTACTTTTACTTGTGTCCATCACTCAATCAGCAGCAATTTTCATGCAGGACAATGCCCTCTGTCACACAGCAACATGGGTAAAGCAGTTCCTTGAAACAGAAAAGATTGAAACAATGAAATGGCCGCCCAGAGTCCTGATCTAAACCAAATAGAAACCTATGGAAAAGGCCTACCCGCTATGCTCTTTCCTGGTATTCAGGGCCCCACTGCATTAGCTAGGCTGAGGCCTTCGCCTCTGTCACATCTGGTAATTCTCTTACCCGTATGGCAGGCTGCGTGGCCCATCGCAGGTAACGCTTTGCTGACAGCCGCTCCAGGTCCCTAATCTGCGGCTTTGCCTTCAGGTGGTCTGTGGGGCCAGGAGACTTGTAATCTTCCTGCCCTCCAGATTTAGCTACCAGGGCTTGAGTACCCAAGCAGCCATGGACTCCGAGTTCCAGTTTCTAGCGTGCCCTTCTGGGGTGAGCCGGCTTAGCTCCACTCCACAGAGTCTTCCTCCTTTTTTGCCTCCTTGTCAGACTCCGTTACCCTTGGCCGAGCTTCTCTCAGCTCCCTGACCTCAGGAAAAAACGGTCTGCTCTCCTCAAACTCCTGGCTCCAAATCCTCTCTCTCCAACTGTCAACTCCCAACTGTCACTCTTCTAACTCCTCCCCCAGGTCAGAACTTCTGGGAAGCTCCTCAGAACACCCGGTTCAGCGCTCCCTCTGCTGGCCCAGAGTAGGAACTGTGTTGAATGTAGGTACATACTGATCAAGGGAACTCTCGCTTGCTTCCAGGCTTAGTATTAACGCCTCTGTGGGGGCAATACTACTGTGACAACCAGACCTCTGGGGTGCCACACAAGAGGTGAGGAAAGTGCACAGTGATGGCAAAATAGAAAACAAAAACTAATTTGCCCAGAAACACACAGTACCTGACGAAGCCATTTCCTGGTGAAACGTACGTCGAGGCTGTCTTGCCTTACACCTGGTAGCCTGACTCTTCTCTGCTGTGTAACAATGTCTCAAGGTATTGTTTATTATAGTTAAGGCAGGCTGTTTATGGAAGAAGCATTTTGGAGTGACTTAAGCGTTTACTGTGTGATTTACATATCACCACCCTCTCCTTCAGCCCTTACTATATTAATTGCATGGTACATTATACAGTAGATTGCATTACCATCTTCAGGTCTATCTAGGTACTGTGTGTTTCTGGGCAAGATAGTTTTTGTTTTCTATTTTGCCATCGTTGTGCACTTTGTTCTCCTCTTGCATTAATAAATATTTGATGTATTTTACAACTTACCCTTTTTGGTCCTTTTCTTTGTGATTCCCTTGCATTTATTTATATTTATTCTTACATTGGGTATCACTCGCTTTGGTTCTATGTTTAGTCTTTGGACCTTGTCCTTTAAGGAAAGATGATTTGCAGGTTTATAAAAACCTTCAAATGTTGATCAATGTAGATTACAGTATTTCTGAAAAAAGCAAGAGATCATACATTGTTCTCTAGTTTTGATCTCCAGTGTAGATAAAAATATGGAAACAGTTACAACACAAGTCTGATAAGAAAGATTTTGAGCATTTGTTAGTCATGTGAAACTATTTTTATATAAAGGAAGTTCTTAGAAAAGATTGTGAAGCTGAATTACAGACATAATACATATTATTTGATAGTAGAATATATCTGGACTTACGGAGAAAGAGAAGTCACCAGTGCAAACAAAAGCGGGAAAGCATATGGCAGGTATATAGACGATTACTCAAATGATATAGTGTAAATTTGTAACAATTCTATGTTATACATGCATATAAGAACCAGAGTCTTTAATAGGAATCTAAATGACAAAGCAATATGAAACTTTTTGTTTAGAAATACAGTAAAAAAAGAATCATCTGCTATATTTGGTAAAATAAATCTAAAACTGTCACAGCTCAGAATGGAACATTAAACCATCAACTGTGACAACTAAATGATACATGGGCAGATTCTTTCCAAATGTAACACCATATTTTTTTGTAATTCCGTGGTCTCTAAGGTCTTTCTTCCCTAGGAATTAGAAGAGTCCCTTTGACAAAAGAAGCAGATCAATTGTGGAGTCCCCTTCAAAATTTGAGAATTCCTTGTTAGGAAATATCAAAAGTGTATCTTGTAAAATAGACAACAGCTTCAACCAATTTAGGTTTGTGATGTTGGAGGACTAGATACTTTTTTATGCTTTTAATACATGTAGAGCATCATACAGATGCTAATTATATGCAACAAAAGATCAAAAATAACACAAGCTCGTGTCCAGAGATTTTAATATTAAACAATTAAATATCTGTTTTTAAATGTTGACTTCTGCACTAGAGATGTCCATACTACAGTGTGATTTGGTCTTGGATCTAATCCACTTATGGTATTTTTAAAAAATGTACAAATGTTTAATCCTAATGTGGAAGTTGTGGCCGGAACTTCTTAGTTTCTTAATGGTTTGGGTGCTTCAAGTGAAACAACTTACTTTCATATTCACAATAAAAATATAATGACAAGTCAACAAACAAATTGGTTGGGAAGGGAGAAAATAATTAGACAGAATTTTTGCAATTGAGGAATTCATTTTTGGTGAACAAATTTTCCAAGCGGAATTTAATATACCGTGTTTTTCATTTTATAAGACGTGCCGGATTATAAGACTCACCCAACTTTTGAAGGAGGAAAATAGTAAAAAAATAATTTTTACTTTTAAAATGAGGGTCCATCTTATAATCCTAGTGCCTTTTAAATCAGACCACCATGGAGGAGCATCGGTGGTGGAGTGGCTCAGGAAGGTCCCAAGAGGCAGGGTAGGCGATGCTGCGGGATCGAACGAGGGGTTGTCGCGGCTCAGGAGAGTCAGTGTGCAGAGGGTTGGCGATACTGTGGGCTCGTGGGGTGTCACGGCGGCAGGTGCCATTGATCTGTCGGCAGGCTTGGAGGAAGGGGTGTCATGGCTCAAGAGGGACAGTGTGAGGAGGCGGAGGATCGGTGATACTGCGAGCTCCATTGAATCGCTGGTTGTTGACGCGATGGACTTTAAGAAAATGGCCACAAAGGTGGCCATTTTCTTGAAGTCCATCACCTCAACCGCCGGCTATTTAAAGCAGCCCGCTGTCCGCTGACAGTTAATGACGCCTACCGCCGTGACACTTCACAAGCCTGCAGTATCGCTGACCTGCCACTGCTGCACACTGACCCTCTTAAGCTGCGACATCCCCTCCTCTGAGCCCACCACCATGACACCCCACAAGCCCACAGTATCGCCGACTACGATGACACCCGCTCCGAGCCTTCCATATCCCTGAACCTTTTCCACCACTTCTGCTCAGGTAGTCCATATGTGTTTTGTAAGAGGCACACCCATTTTTCCCCAGTTTGGGGGAAAAAAAGAGCATCTTACAAACCGGAAAGTATGGTAAGCTTAACAACAATTTTTTTCCATGCTGTAATCTATTGTCCTGTCATTTTCTTATATAGCAATGAGAGTCAAAAGTTACCAATATACAATAACACATTGATCTAAATTGTTTTGTATTTATTTTATCTTCCAGAAAAAAAATCGAAGATAATATTCCTGGTATATATATGACACAGAAAAAATAAATAATGGATAATGTAACACATTTTGATTACAAGCAAAATGCCACAGATTGGGACTACACAGAATATTCTGAAAAGTTTATCAGAACCTCAAGCATTGAGGAAATTTGCTTTGCGGTGATCCCTTCAGTGTTTTCTTTGTTGGGAATCATCGGAAATGGTCTTGTCATCTGGTTCGGCTTCTTCAGGATAAAAAAGACGGTCAACGTCATATGGTTCCTCAGCTTGGCCATCACGGATTTCTTCTTTACATTAATGACTCTTGCGTACATTGCGCAATATTTAATAGCAAGTTCGTCAACATTTTTCTGCAAGATGCTGCCATTAGCAATGTATCTTAACTCGTCGGTCAGTGTCCTCCAGCTCACGGTCATCAGTGTAGACCGATACATCTGTGTCGTGTTCCCGGTATGGTGTCATAACCACCGGAGACCAAGATTGGCTTTCATCGTTGTCTTGATCATTTGGATAATTTCATTTGCTGTGGCGATACCCTACATTTTATATGCAGACAAGTTAGAAACTTATACTGGAACAATTTGCCTTTTCAGTATGGACAGATCAATATCAGTAAAAAACATGACTTTTGGTTTCATTTTTTACTTTCTTCTTCCTTTTATTAGCATTGTCTCCTGTTACATTGTGATTATCCGGCACATGAGAAGGAAACGCATCTTCACATCTTCTAAGCCTTTTAAAACCATCCTTGCCATCATCGTTGCCTTCTTTATCTGTTGGTTTCCCAGTTACCTGATTTATTTTTTCATTATATTTAGAAATAATATTTATGTTATTTATTATGGAGGTTTTATAGCCATTGTCCTTATTATTGTGAATTCTTGTATTAATCCCATCCTCTACGTCTTCATTGGTCGAGATTTTAAGGAAAAATGTTGCGGCTCCTTCCAGGTTACGTTTCAGAAGGCGTTTATAGAGGATGACGAGAAGGAAGACTACGGGAATCAAGAACAGAATATTGCTCTTACAAGGGGTCATACACAAGACAAATAAGAAGTCGTACATAAGCTTGAATTACACTATGACTTCGTTCAAATATTGATTTTTAAGCTATAATTAAAGAATCTTTTATTTTTTTTTGCCTTTGGCTTTTTGCTACTCATTTACCAAAAATAAAGAAAGCTTCCCCAGATACCTATAGGGACAAGTTAACGCAGTGAAACTATGTATCATTATGGAAGGATTAGTTATATTTTCTTTTGTGTAAAATAAAAAAAAAATAATTTAAAAAATGACTTTACTCCAGGCTATTTAATGGTGTTCAAGCATATTTAGGATACAATTTGTTTTTTTGGGGGGGTGTTTTATTTTTTACTTAAATATATATACTTTGGGCTATGAAAAATTGGTAGAATCAGGTTTCATGCAATATTTTGTACTTTTTAGCATTTTAATGTTTTTTTGTTTCTGTCATGCGGTATCCGAATTTGCACACGCGGATTACTAGTATGGCGTCAGACTTTCTTCGCCAGGCAACCTTGTCTCTCTTAAGTACTCAGCTCTACTGAGCGTCGGCTGAGTTGTTTCACTGCTCCCAGCTATGCAGAAGTTAATCCTTTTTGGAGCAGTGTGTTAAGGACCCTTTACACACTGCAACATCGCTAGCAATATCGCTGTAACGTCACCGATTTTGTGACGTAATAGCGACCTCTGAAGCGACATTGCAGTGTGTGACACGCATCAGCGACCTGACCCCCGCTCTGAGGTCGCTGATCGCTACAAGTCATTCAGGACCATTCTTTGGTCCTTTGTTTACCACTGCGCAGTATGCATCGGTGTGTTTGACACCGTTACAACGACATCGTTAGCGACCAAGCCCATAGGCGTGCTAGTGTTCCCTTTCCAGCGAGGTCGTTCTGCAGGTCCGTATTGCTGCCGCATTGTTGGCCAGGTTTGCCTGTTTGACAGCTCACCAGTGACTGTTAGAGACTTTCCAGTGATCCCAGGTCAAGATTGCTGGTGGGATCACTAAAAAGTCTCAGTGTGTAAAGGAGCCTTTACACTTCTGAGAGCCAGGTTGCTGATTACCTTCTACAGCTGGTCTCCTCCTATTTAAGGCTGGGGAGTATAGTATGAGACCACCAAAGATAGAAAATGCTTAGCTTTTGCAATTTTCCAGTGTCCGTGGCGATCTACAGTTTGGTGACCAGCAATTTGCTGCCTGCGCTGTATGAAAGTTCCTTGGTGTGACTTTCTCCTTCCCCTTTGGTTTATCCCCTCTAGTGTCTTTTTTTGTCTTCCCTTTGTGGACATTTGCTGTGCGCGTGAGATTCAGTTTTACCCCCTTGTCTTTGTCTTGTAGGAACTTCATTACTTCGTGTCCTGCCCAACCCTGGGTTGAGGGTACGGGGATATTATGTCAGGACCTGGCAGGAGACAGGGCCAGGTCGGGGACCAAGACCTCCCTACCATTAAGGCTACCTCTGGGGTAAGTGGGAGAACAGGGGTCCCAGTCTTATTGCCAGCATAGGTCCCCCTGTTCATATTCCGGTACGGTGCAACATTTTGTCACCACCTACAATGCAGAATTGTCAGATTTTTGCTTTCTATGAAAAAGAAAAGGTCTCTCACCCTATTACAGGTGGCAGCTGGCAAAAAATAGTATTGCCCAGAGAGGCTTTTTGGATTCTTACCCTAGATAGCAGGGCTCCTAAAGGAATGAATCAGAAAAATTATATTATATATATATATATATGTATATATATGTATATATATATATATATATATATATATATATACAGCATGTATATATATATGTATATATATATATATATATACATATATGTGTATATATATATATATATATATAATCAATTTGCATATAATTTTTTCCTGATAAGGGTTTATTTTTTGTAAACATATATTTATATTTTAAGTTGATATTTTTCTATTTCTAAGTTTCAGTTTTTTTATTTTTTTCAGATATACTGTATATGGGAATTTATTCAGTCTTTTGTTCTTGCTGAATAAGGCTAATTATTCACCTTCCTTTCACCTGTTTTAACCTTATGTGGTAAGAATTAATTGTCGTTGAATAACCCCTTCACCCCCGGGCAATTTTCCGTTTTTGTTTTTTTTTTACTCTCCTTTTTCCACGAACCGTAACTTTTTTATTTTTCCTTCAATCTTGTCAGGGATGAGTTGTACTTTTAAATTAAACCATAAGTTTCAGCATATAGTGTACTGGAAAATGACAAAAAAAATTCCATGTTGGCAAAAATTGCAAAACAGTGCGATTTCACGATTGTTTTAAGGATATTTTATTTATCGTGTTCACTATATGGTAGAACTGATGTGTTGGTGTGATGCATCACGTCGGTACAAGCTTGTAGATATCAAACATGTATAGGTTTACTTTTATTTAAGGGGTTAAAAAAAATTCTGAAGTTTGTTGAAAAAAAAGTGGCACACTCTTTGAGCCATTATCCATGACCCGTAGTGTTCTCATTTCTTTGGGGTATGAGGCTCAATGATGGTTTATTTTTTGCATCTTGAGCTAATGTTTTTAACGGTACCATTTTTGCACAGATGCTACTTTTTGATCGCCTGTTATTGCATTTTGTGTAATATTTGCGACAACAAAAAAACCTTAATTTTGGCATTTAGAATTCATGTAATGGTACTTGGGCGTGTGTGACCAGAGGAAGGTGTTTTGTTTAAGCATGTGGCAGACACAGACACGTCCTCTCCCTGTAGCAGCTCCACCACCACCAGCAGCAGCACCATAGCCATGTCCGCTATTTGATGCGCTATTTATTCTTTGCACCCCAAAAATTGTTGAGCAATCCATGGCCTTTATAAAGAGAGAGAGTGCCAAGCAGATTATGACACTGCCTGTATATGCAGTGTCCACATAGACCCCTTTTTAAGAGTACACCCACAGACCCTGAAGAGTACCCTCACAGAGCCTGGTCCTGAGTGGCCACAAAGAGCCTGTTTTATGAGTATACAAAGAAAGAGGAGTATAAGACTGTATTTCTTATGGTTCATGTAATGCCTGTGATGCCTCCACTTAGTGGAGACTTAGCTGTGTCCTGCCAGAGTATTAGTTTTTGGCCTGGGCAATTTACTACTGCAGCCCATCTTTGCTGTAAGTAATACTTAATTCTTGGAGAATATTTATTCCTCTTTTTGCTATTTTTATATTTAGTGTAGGGATTTACAAGCATGAGATTGCCAAAACACGTGGGTTGTAGGCTTCTGTTTTATGGCCATAATACCAACTAAAACCTCCTATTTTTCTGTACAGGATACAGCCAGGCCCCTTTCTGTTAGGCCTTGCATATTAGAGTTCCTGTCCCTGTATGATGCACAGTTGGGATATGGCTTGGCAGCCCGCCTGATCTAATAGTATGGGCGTCACCTAATAGGCTGCAACTTTGTGACTGTGCATCTTCATGTGTGAACAGCGCTCAATGCAAGCCATCAGTGTGCAGTTTTATCATCCAGCAATCGCCCCCTCCATGTTTTGGAGGTGTGTGTGTGTGATTTCCTCCTCCTGCACCAGTGATACCTCCACTTAGTGAGGGCTTAAGCTGTATCCTGCTAGAGTATTAGATTTTGGCCTTTTGCGATTTACAACTGCAGCCCAACTTTACTGTAAGTAATACTTCATGTAATTTTACTTAGTGAAAAAGACAATTTGAAGATCTCTAGTGGTGTCATTAATTGCATTAGCTACACAATGGATAAAGAATGGAAGCATTTACAATACAAGTCTGACTTTGGAGTTGGTAGACATGTGATACTATTTTTAAATAAAGGAAGTTCCCAGTAAAGATTGCGAAGCTGAATAACAGACATGGTATATATTGTATGGTAGGAGAAGGGACTTACAGAAAAGGAGAAGTCACCAATACAAACAGAAGTAGACCAGCAATGGTAGGTATATAGATGATTACTGCATTTGTATAGTTTAAATTTGTAATAATTCTATGTAGAAATCTAAATGACAAAGCAATTTGAAACTGTATATGTTAGAAATGCAGTTAAAAAAAATCAACTGCTCTTTTGGGTAAAAGAAACCTCAACCTGGCACAGCTCAGAGTGGAACATGAAATTATCAACTGCAGCAACTAAATGATAGATGGGCAGAATCTTTCCAAATGGAACACCCTATTTATTTGTGATTCTTTGGTCTCTTAAAGGGCTTCTTTCCTTTGTCAAAAAAACCCCAAAACAGATGAAGGGTAGAGTCCCCTCCAAAAACTCAGAATTCCTTGTTAGGATACATCAAAACTGTATTTCGTAAAATAGACAACAGCTTCAACCCCTTAGGTTTGTGATGTTGGAGATCAGATATTGTTTTATGAATTTAATACATGTAGAGCATCATACACAACAAGTACATTTTGAAAGCATTTAGTTTCCACCCACAAAAATAGAATTTACTCATACATATAAAGTCCTATATTATTTTACTTGGAATTAATGTTTTCCAAAATGTATAATCTCTGTATACATTTTTTTGTTCAAAACATTAAGGTTACCTTTACTTTATGGGACAATGAAAAGATTTATGCTTTTGTTCTGAAATAAAACGCTTACACATTACAATGAGTTACTATAAAAAGTCATTCACTGTATTTTTCATTTTCTAAGATGCACTGGATTATAAGATGCACCTCAAATTTAGAGCTAAAAAAGGTAAAAAAAAAATGTGGTCCGTCTTATACTCCGGTTGTGTTTTAACGGAGGGGGTGTGGCAGCGGTGGTGGAGTGATGTCACAGGCAGGGGCAGTGCTGGAGATGGAGGTTGCTGCAGATGCTGTGGTGGGGGCTGTGCTGGCTACTGTGGGGGCTGTCGTGGCTTCGGGTGCTGTTCTGGCTGTGTGGAAAAGGGCAGTGCAGTGGGTGTCAAAGATACTGTGTCAGTGGTGCTGGCTTCAAAGAAATGGCACTTAGACTTGCTCAGATTGAGCTCTTGGTTCAATGACAAGCTGAAATTTCATCTGCATATGCGCCACCTCTTGGTGTCATTTTCCTTTAGTCCTCTGCTGGGAGATCAATGGGCCAGTTCCGGCGCATGTGCAGATGATATCTTGAGCCATGAGCTCCATCTGCGCATAAGCCGACTCCAGGTGCCATTATTTGAAGCTTGCACTACCAACAGAGCATCTCCCCTGACACACCACCCTGCTCTACACAGCCCCCACCTCAGGCAGTGTAGCCCCAGCCGCAGCCAGCATAGCCTCCTCCACAGCCAGGACAGCCTCCACTGCAGCCAGCACAGCCTCCTCCACAGCCAGGACAGCCCCACTGCAGCCAGCACAGGCCCCACTGCAGCCAGCACAGCCCCCACTGCAGCCAGCACAGCACCCTGCAGCCAGCACAGCGCCCATTCTCCACCCCCCCGGTAAGCTATATTCGCATTACAAGATGCACCCCTCATTTTCTCCATAGTAACTGGGAGGAAAAGTGCATCTTATAATCTATATATATATATATATATATATATATATATATATATATATATATATATACTAGCTGTACTACCCGACTTCGCCCGGGTTAATAACTACTGTTAACAAAATAGAATGTATTAACAAAAATGTATTCTGCACACAAAAAACACAAAACAAATAGCTATAAATGCAATTATAATGTCTGTCTCTCCCTCTGTATATATCTCTCTGTCTCTCTCTCTATCTCTTTGCCTGTCTGTCGCTTTCCCTGTCTGTCTCTGACTGTCTCTGTCTCCGTCTGTCTCAATCTCTTTCCCTGTATGTCTATCTATCTCTGTCACTTTCCCTGTCTGTCTCTTTCCCTCTCTTTCCCTGTCTGTCTTTTTCCCTCTTTCCCTCTGTCTCTTTCCCTGTGCCTGTCTCTTTGTCTGTCTCTTTACCTGTCTTTTTCTGTCTCTTACCCTGTCTGTCTCTTTCCCTCTCTTTCCCTGTCTGTCTGTTTCCTGTGTCTGTCTCTGTCTCTTTGTCTGTCTCTGTCTCTTTACCTGTCTGTGTCTGTCTCTTAACCTGTCTCTCTCTTTCTCTCTCTTTCCCTGTTTGTCTCTGTCCCTGTCAGTCTGTCTCTTTGTCTGTCTCTTTGTGTCTGTCTCTTACCCTGCTTATGTCTGTTTCTTTCCCTGTCTGTGTCTGGCTCTTTCCCTGGCTGCATTGTGACACTTCAACATTCCATTTAAGGGCGTGGCTGCGCATTCTTCTGAAGTTCTGGCTTCATTGTGGCTCCCAGCTCCATTCGCTTTAATTGAGGCAGGTTTTTGGTGAATAACTGTAAAGGGCGGGGTTAAAATTTCCCCTCAAAACATAGCCTATGTCACTCTCGGTGTCCAGAAGTTTTAGTGTGCAAAGTTTTGTGGCTGTAGCTGCGACGGTGCAGATGCCAATCCCGGACATACACACACACACACACACACACACACATACATACACACATTCAGCTTTATATATTGGACTTGCTGTACTACCCGGCTTTGCCCGGGTTAATAACTGCTGTTAACAAAATAGAATGTATTAACAAAAATGTATTCTGCACATTTCACATATTCACATATTCACACACATACACACACATACACACATTCAGCTTTATATATATATATATATATATATATATATATATATATATATATATATATATAGCAAAATCCCAAAAATAAAACAAATCACAGTTCACTTTTGCACTAGAGATGTCCATAATACCTTATTATTTGGTTTTGGATCTAATTCCCTTATGGTATGTTAGAAGAAATGTACAAATGTTTAATTCTAACTGAAATAATAATAAGGAAGTTGTGGCCGGAACGTCTTAGTTTCTTAGTGGTTTGGCTGCTTTCAGTGAAACAACTTTCTTGTATCTTCAAGACAAAAAAATAATGTTGAGTCAACAAACTTAAATTGGTCGGGAGGCGAGAAAATAATTAGACAAAATTTTTGCAATCGAGGATTTAATTTTTGCTGAACAATTTCAAGCAGAATTTTATATAAGTTTCACAACTATTTTTTTCAACGCTGTAGAGGAGTAAGCTATTGTCCTGACATTTTGTTATAGAGAAATGAGAGTAGAAAGCTACCAATATACAATAACACAAATTTACCTTATTATTATTTTTTTCTTCCAGAGATAATATCGTTTCCATATATGACACAGAAAAAAATAATAATGGATAATGTAACACCCATTGTTTTCTTGGAAAATGAAGAAGATTCGGAATATACAGAATATTATGAAAACTCTACCAGCAGTGACGATTATAGACCAAGAAGCATTCGGTACATTTTCTTTCTGGGGATCCCTTCACTGTTTTGTTTTTTGGGAATCATCGGAAACGGTCTTGTCATCTGGTTCGGCTTCGTCAGGATAAAGAAGACGGTCAACGTCGTGTGGTTCCTCAGCTTGGCCATCGCTGATTTCTTCTTTACATTAATGATTCTTATGTACAGTGTGCAAAATTTAATGGCAAGTTCATCAACATTTTTCTGCAAGATGCTGCCATTAGGTTTGTATCTTAACTCCTCGGTTAGTGTCCTCCAGCACCCGGTCATCAGTGTAGACCGGTGCATCTGTGTTGTGTTCCCGGTATGGTGTCATAACCACCGGAGACCAAGATTGGCTTTCATTATTGTCTTAGTCATTTGGATAATTTCATTTGCTCTGGCAATACCCCACATGTCATCTACGGAAACATCAAGCCTTTTTGGTGGAACAAATTGCTTTTTCGATTTAGAAAGTTTTACATCCATAAAAAAGACAGTTTTTGGCTTTGTTTTCTACTTCCTTCTACCTTTGATCATCATTGTCTCCTGTTATATCATTATTATTCTCCATATGAGAAGGAAACGCATCTTCACATCTTCTAAGCCTTTTAAAGTCATTGCGGTCATCATCATTGCCTTCTTTATCTGCTGGTTTCCCAGTTACTTGATTTCCTTTTTCAGTATATTTGAAACCATTGAAACGAATGAGAATTCAATTTATTTTGCAGTTTTAATTGTCATTGTCCTAATAATCCTGAATTCTTGCATTAATCCCATCCTCTACGTCTTCATTGGTCGAGATTTCAAGCAAAAATGTTGTGGCTCCTTCCAGGCTACGTTTGAGAAGGCGTTTATCGAAAATGAAGAGAAGGAAGACTGCGGGAATCAAGAAGGGAGTACAGCTCTTACAAGATTTCATACAGAAGACAAATAAGAAGTCGTACATGAGTCTTAACTACACTGTGACTTGGATCAAATGTGTGTTTTAAAATTTTAACTGAAGGATCTTTTTTGTTGCTTTTTGGCTTTTTGCTACTAATTTATCAAAATAAAGAAAGCTGCACCACATATTTTTAATGTAAGGTGATTTCCTGCAGGGTATATAATAAAAAACAAACACACGGTGCCAATCTCAGTGCGTTATCAAAGCGACTATCTGATTCAATTTAAATGAAGTTTTATGCACTCACCTTTTGCCACAAAACTTCAAGCATATATGATTTTTCCAAAGCCTCTTTACACTCCTAATGTTTATCTGGGTCTGCTGCTTGCCTTGAATAGATCCTGTGTTTCATCCAGCCATGGATTCCCACAGGTGAAAAGGTTAAAAATGGAGTGAATAAATTATATAGTGGCTGCGCTCCCCGTAGTGATGATTTTGAAACCTCTTGTCCACAATTGGAATTTATTGTTCAAAGAAACATTAAACATACGGAAATAAAAAACAGATACAACATGTTTCGGCGGAACCAACCGCCTTCCTCAGGTATCTAAGCTTAGATACCTGAGGAAGACGGTTCTTTCCGCCGAAACGCATTGTATCTGTTTATAACAAGATATTTTTAATGCTAAAGTAACTGAAGTGAAACAATGTATCATTATGGAGGGATTAGTTTTATGCTCCACTAGACTGAAGATACTGTTCAACGGCCTGGAAGAGCCAAGTTGACTGACTACCGAGTCTTCACTAAAGCTATCGGAGGTAGCGATAGGTACACATGCTGGTAAGAGGGCAGCACCAGGGGATCTGCAGTACCTCAGCAGCTGGTGCCATGGATGTGCACAGTTTCTGATGATAAGAGCAACAGAAGCAGCAGTAGTCGATGATTCAGCTGGGATGGATGGATGGAACAGCAGTGGCTGGTGTGGAGACTTTCAGAGTGGCAGTACATATCAAATGAGCCAAAGTAGCAAAGAAAAAATGCTGGCACCACTCAAGCACTCAGAATCTCAGAAACAAAACCCCAAATGGTAGAAAAATAGAGGATGTGGTGCAACACATGTAGAAAAAAAGCCATATGACATTTAAGAAAAAAATGTAGAAAATCAGATGGCACTCACCATCCGTAAAACACACCTTTATTCTGCATATATTAAAACTCCAGGCAGGACGGCATGGCAAGGATGCAAGGCGCACAGACAACAACCATTTCACTTGTTCCACATGCTTCTAGACCTGTTGAAGGAGCATGTAAAATGGCTGTTGTCTGTGCGCCCTTCATCCTTGCCATGCAGTCCTGCCTAGTTTTAATGTATTCTGAATAAAGATGTGTTTTACAGATGGTCAGTGCAATGATTTTCTATACGTATCGAATGAGCAGCTGACGGGGATGGTGGCAGCCGCAGAAACAGCATAAAGCACAAAGACAGCAGGAGTATATAACAGCAGCAGCACATAGGACCTGAGAACTAGCAACATACAGAACTTGTTGCCCAGATGCCTCCTTTAAGGGAAAGGTGCCTGAAATACTTTAATCCCATCTTCTGACCTAAGAGGCACTAACGGGTCATGGCACCCTGGCCTTTTAAGAAATGGGGCTTGTCCTCTGAGCATTTCTAGGAGACCTGTGTGGTATGTGAACGCTATGGGAGACAGCAGTATGGACGGATCAGCGATGGGTGGACGGTGAAAGAGTTGGCACCCCAGCTGGGGGAGAGGGGCAGGATTGTGAAGTGAGGCTGACATGGGCGTTACAATTAGTTATATTTACTTTTGTATAAAATAAATAAAAAACAACAAAAAATTACATTGCTTTAGTGCATTTAATGATGTTCAAACATAGGATAATATTATTGTGGGTTCGTGGTTTTTTTTTACTTTAATATATATATTTTGGGCTACGTAAAAATTTTAAAAACAGTTTTCATGCAATTATTTTGTATCTTAGTCTTTTAAAAATTTCATTTCCTACATCTTCTCCCCATCATGTAATAATGTTCTTCATGCTGGTCCCATTCTGTAATAGCTTCCACTATTCTGTCACTTATCCTGTAATAATATCTCTTTTCCTATCCTCCATACTAAAATCATTTCTTAAATATCAGCCTCATCCTGTAATAACGTCTCTTGTCCTGGCCCCCATTCTGTGATAATGTTCTGCTTATCTGCCCCCAACCTGTAATAATATCCCCCATCCTACCCATCACATACTGTAATAATTTCCTACATTTTGGCCTCTTCCTGTAATAATGTTCTTAATGCTGGTCCCATTCTGTAATATCTTCCACTTTCCTGTCACTAATTCTGTAATAATATCTTTCTTCCTATCCTCTATACTATAATCATTTCTTAAATATTGGCCTTATCCTGTAATAATTTGTCTTGTCCTGGCCCCCATCCTGTAATAATGTCCCCCTTATCTGCTCCCAACCTGTAATAATATCCCCCATCCTATCCTCCATATTGTAGTCATTAACTAAATCTTGCCCCCTTCCTGTAATAATGTTCTTCATGCTGGTCCCAGTCTGTAATATCTTCCACTTTCCTGGCACTAATCCTGTAATAATATACTGTATCAGTTGTGAATATATTTGAATTAGATTCCAGTTTGGGGCTCCCTCTTGTGGTCAGTGCTGGTAGGGCAGTTGACTTGCTAAATGGGAACCTGCAGCTGAGTAGGATTTGCAATCAGGCCATTTGGTTTGCACCTATATAACTGTGTAGCTTCCTTTTGTTACTTGCCTGTGCTCAATTGTATTTCCTGTGTGCTAAGGACATCCTGAAACCAGCCCTTTTCTCTGTGTCTACCAGAACTCTTCTCAGATGTTTGTCTTTGTACCTTTGCTTTTGGTTTTCACTTTCTTGTTATTTTGCCTGTGTGGAGTTCCTGGTGGAATTGGATTATTCCCTGCTGGGAGTATCTGTGTACCTTGCTCCATGTTCTGTTATGTATTGGGTTTTGTCATGCTTGGTACAATATTCAGTCCCCTCTCTATATCAGTGTTTTTCTTGGATCCCAGTAACATCAGAGTCCTGATATAGCAGGGGAAAGCCTGTGCAGGCTCAGTATTTTTCCATGTCAGGCGTGCTGGTTTTTATTAGGGTTTTTACGGCTGCAGTCAGTGTCCTTTCCTATTCTGTCCTATGCAGATAGTTTGGGCCTCACCTTTGCTGAATCTGTTCTCTAGCTACATATTGTGTTTTCCTATATCACCGTAATCTTTACATGTGGGGGGCTATCTATATCTTTGGGGACTACTCCGAAGCAGATTAGCTTTTCTAAATTTCTCTCTGTTAGAATATTTAGTTCTCCGGCTGTTTCGAGACGACTAGGTCATCGTAGGCTCATCCAATGGCTACTTCTAGTTGTGTGTCAGTATTAGGTCTGCAGTCCGGTACGTTTCCAGCCACTCTGGTTATTTTCTGGGTTTCCAGGTTATTGCTCTTTTGATCCTCCTTGGTCACTGGATCATAACAGCACCTCTTTCTATCCTCCATACTATAGTCATTTCTTAAATCTCAGCCTCATCCTGTAATAATGTCCCCCTTCATTGCACGCAACCTGTTGTAATAGCCCCCATCCTATCCTCCTATCATCCATACTGTTATTATTTCCTAAATCTTGGCCCCATCCTGTAATAATGTTCTTCATGCTGGTCCCAATCTGTAATAACTTTCCCTCATTCTTGGCACTAATCCTTTAATAATATCTGTCATAATTGCCCCATAGTGTAATAATGACCTCCATATTAGTGCTCATTTGGTGATAATAGCCCAATCCTAACCCCACCCTGTACTATTGGATTTTGCAACAGTATAATATTTCTTATTGTTAATGTAATTTTACTTAGTGAAAAAGACAATTTTATGATCGCCAGTGGTGTCACTATTGCACTAGCTACACATAGATGTCTGATGAGAAAGTCTGATGAGAAAGATTTGGAACATTTGTTAGTCATGTGAAACTATTTTTAAATATAGGAAGTTCTCGTTAAAGATTGTGAATTACAGACATAATATATATTGTTTGATAGCAGAATATATCTGGACTTACGGAGAAGAAGTCACCAATACAAATAGAAGCGGTCAAGCAAATTGTAGGTATATAGACGATTACTCCAAAGGTATTGTATAATGTTGTAACAATTCTATGTTATAAATGGCTATAAGAAATTCAAACTTTGATAAGAATCTAAATGAAAAATCAATTTGAAACTTTTTTTTTAGAAATGTAGTAAAAAAAGAATAATTTGCTCTATCTGGTAAAATAAATCTCACACTGGCACAGGAAACTATCAACTGTGACAACTAAATGATATATGGGCAAATTATTTCCAAATGTAAGCACATTTATTTTTGCTTTCTTAGTTTCTTAAGGTCCTTCTTCCTTAGGAAGAGTTCTTTTGACAAAAAAAGCAGATCAATGGTGGAGTCCCCTTCAAATTTTTAGAATTCCTTGTTAGCAGGTATCAAAACTGTATTTTGTTCTGTTTCAGCCATATTCCAGCGGAGATTTGGGAGTACCCAATCTTCGGTTATACCATGGAGCTTTAGAGGTGACTTGTGAGTGTTGGATTAGTGATCAGTCCCTCAGATAGTTGCAAATAGAAGCTTTTTATTCTCCAAAAAGCTCCACTCAGATGGTGATAGAGCAAGAACTAGTGAAACTAACTCAAAGAAAATATTATCTTCGTACTATGTCCTTGGTTATTTATTGATGGAACAGGGATAAAGAGATGACTTTGGGCTTACACAGTGATATTGCTAACTGCTCTTTTGAAACATTAGTCACATTTCTTAATCTGGTCATCTGGGAACAATGTGGCACTGAGAAGATTTCAGATATTAAAGTTGGGTCTCATCTTTGTTCATTCTCGAATTTGGTAAACAGGTTTTCCTTACCGATGTCTTATTTCTATAAATTTTTACAAGTTAGGCATCTTTTGACTTCTTAACCCTAGAACGCGCAACCATGGAAATCAACCATAGAAAACAAGTAACCTAGCAAGGCCCAGGTATGCGTTCTAGGGTTAATGGTGTATATGGCCTAATGTTTCATCATTGTAAAGCTGATGTATCTGAATACTTTAATTATTTTTTGCTTTGTTTGTTGTTTTATGTGTGTGAATTTTGAAATTTTTAAATAAAAATTGGATTAAAAAAAGCTACGCATTTTTCGGATTATAAGACGCACTTTCCCTCCCCAAAATTTGGGAGGAAAATGAGAGGTGCGTCTTATAATCTGAATGTTTCTAACCAGGGATGGTGGAGAGAGGTGACAAGAGCAATGCCGAAGGCTGTAGCTGCACTGTGCGGGGGCTGCGGGCCGAGGGCACTTTTCTGCGCTGAGCCTCAGGGTGCTATGCTGGAGCTGCAGGCAATGTGCTGGAGCTGCGCTGTGCTGGGGCTGCGGGCACTATCCTGAAAATTTTGGCGGTGGGGACTTCAAAATAATGGCGCCGAGAGTTGGCGTGTGTGTAGATGGAGCTCTCGGCTCAAGATCTCATCTACACATGCGCCAATCTCCTTAAGTCCGCTGCTGGGAGATCAAAAGGCCGGAAATGGCCCATGCATAGATGAGATCTTGACCCAAGAGCTTCATCTACACATGCACCGACTGTGGGCGCCATTAGTTGAAGTCCACACCACCGACATGTTCAGGATAATGCCTGCAGTCCCAGAACAGCACAGCGCCTTCGACTCACAGCCCCAGCACAGCACAGGTCCAGCACATCACCAGCAGCTCCAGCAGATTGCCCACAGATCCACAGCATCACCCTATTCCACCACCTCCTCTGCCTGTGACCCCGATCCAGCACCACTGCAACCCGCTGCCAGTAGGACACCATCAGATTGTAAGACAGACCCCAAGTTTTTTTTACCTTTTTTTCCTCTAAACTTGGGGCACGTCTTATAATCCGGAGCATCTTAAAACCCGAAACATACATTATAGTTTGTAAAATAGACAACAGCTTCATCCCATTTAGACTTGTGATGTTGGGGACCAGATACTGTTTTCTGCTTTTAATAAATGTAGAGCATCATACACAATAATTACTCTTTTGAAAGAGTTTAATTTCCTCCCCCCAAAAAATAGAATTCATCCTCATACATACAGTAAAGGCCAAATGTTTGGACACACCTTCTCATTCAAAGAGTTTTCTTTATTTTCATGACTCTAAAAATTGTAGATTCACATTGAAAACATCAAAACTATGAATGAAAACATGTGGAATGAAATACTTAAAAAAGTGTGAAACAACTGAAAATATGTCTTATATTCTAGGTTCTTCAAAGTAGCCACCTTTTGCTTTGATTACTGCTTTGCACACTCTTGGCATTTTCTTGATGAGCTTCAAGAGGTAGTCACCGGAAATGGTCTTCCAACAGTCTTGAAGGAGTTCCCAGAGATGCTTAGCACTTGTTGGCTCTTTTGCCTTCACTATGCGGTCCAGCTCAACCCAAACCATCTCAATTGGGTTCAGGTCTGGTGACTGTGGAGACCAAGTCATCTGGCGTAGCACCCCATCACTCTCCTTCTTAGTCAAATAGCCCTTACACAGCCTGGAGGTGTGTTTTGGATCATTGTCCTGTTGAGAAATAAATGATGGTCAAACTAAGCGCAAACCGGATGGAATAGCATGCCACTGCAAGATGCTGTGGTAGCCATGCTGGTTCAGTATGCCTTCAATTTTGAATAAATCCCCAACAGTGTCACCAGCAAAGCAAATTTGGACTCATCAAACCAAAGCACAGATTTCCACTGGTCTAATGTCCATTCCTTGTGTTCTTTAGCCCAATCAAGTCTCTTCTGCTTGTTGTCTGTCCTTAGCAGTAGTTTTCTAGCAGCTATTTTACCATGAAGGCCTACTGCACAAAGTCTCCTCTTAATAGTTGTTCTAGAGATGAGAAGGTGTGTCCAAACTTTTGGTATGTACTGTATGTAGACCTACATTATTTTACTTGGAATCAATGTTTTCCAAAATGTGTAATCTTAGGATGCATTTTTTTGCTCAAAACATTAAGGTTACTTTTAGGTTGGGCTTTATGCTTTTGTTCAGAAATAAAACCTTTACACATGACAATGAATTGTTATTAACTCCTTGTAGACATTGGACGTATTCGGTATGTCCTAGATAATGTCTGTGTAATCACCACCGGGTGCTGCGGTGAAGCTGGTGGTGATCCCGCACATGTCTGCTGATTTGAACAGCAGACATGTGTGGCTTACAGGCACAGGTGGATCCGTGATCCACCCTCGCCTGTTAACCCCTTAGATCGTGCTGTCAAAATGTTTTGACATTTTGACAGCACAATGTAAATGGCCATGACAGGGAACGTGCCTTCCCTGCCACCATTGGAGGCCCTGTGACGTGATCATGGGGAGCCGATGTTTGCCATGGGAGCACAGGGTCATGTGATTACTCCTGTCACTATCATGACGTAGTTCCTGTTACAGCTGACAGCGCGCCCTCTGTAGCTGAAGAGTAGCATTTCTGCTGATCAGAGCTGTGTTGTTCTGATCAGCAGAAATGAACAAGCGATTAGACTGCTGATCCTTATAGTCCCCTAGGGGGACCAGTAAAATAAAAAAATAAAAAAAGTTTAAAAAAAAATTTAAAAAAATAAATAAACATAAGTAAAATTAAAAAATAATAAAAGTTTTAAAAAATGTAAAAAAATAAATATAAGTTCATATCCTCCCCCATTCGCCCCATTGAAAATTAAAAAAAAAACAAACAAAATACACATATTTGGTATCACCACTTTCAGAAATGCCCAATCTATTAAAATATAAAATCAATTAATCTGATCAGTAAACGGCGTAGCGTCAAAAATATTCCAAATGCAAAGTTATATTTTTTGGTCCTTGCAAATTTTGCGCAAAATGCAATAACAGACGACCAAAATATAGCATCTGTGCTAAAATGATACATACAAAAACATTGGCTCAAGACGCAAAAAAAAAGCCATCACTGAGCCCCATATCCTGAAAAATGAGAACGTTATGGTTCCTTGAAAATGGCGGAAAAAGTGTGCCACTTTTTTTTTTACAAACTTCAGATTTTTTTTAACCCCTTAGATAAAAGGAAAACTATACATGTTTGATATCTACGAACTCATGCTGAAATGAGGCATCACACCGACACATTAGTTTTATCATATAGTGAACACGGTGAATAAAATATCCCAAAAACTATCGTGCAATTTTTCCGCATTTGGAATTTTTTTTTGCCATTTTCCAGTACATTATATGGTAAAACTCAAAATTTCATGTAAAAGTACAACTCGTCCAACAAAAAACAAGCCCCGTAAAAAAAATAATAAGGAAAAAACGGAAAATTGGCCGGGGTGAAGGGGTTTAAACCGATAACAATTTACTTCATAAAAAGGCTGCATATTTACACTTTTGCACATTATATATTTGCATATATTTGTGATAAAACCTTTCACCTATTTAAAAATTGGAAAAAAAGGATTTGTTTTAAAGGTGCTGATTAAATGCAACAAGATACTAAAAAAAATACAAGCTCGTGTGCAAAGATTTAACATTAAACAATTAAATATCTGTTTTCCAAAGTTGAATTCTGCACTAGAGATGTCCATACTACAGTGTGATTTGGGCTTGGATCTAATCCTCTTATGGTATTTTAGAAAAATGTACAAATGTTTAATCCCAACTGAAACAATAATGAGGAAGTTGTGGCGGCACTTCTTAGTTTCTTAGTGGTTTGAACACTTCCGGTGAAAAAACTTACATCTAAACAATAAAAATATACGAGTCATCAAACAAATTGGTTGGGAGGGGAGACAATAATTAGACAGAATTTTTGCTTTCAAGGACTTCATTTTTGATGAAGATTTTTTCCAAACATATATTTATATACCGTATTTTACGGATTGTAAGGCTCATTTCACACATCCGGAATTTCACCGAACTGGCACACTCGAGTACAGTGCACTATTGTAGAATGGCGTCACGGCAGGCTCCGGTTATAGGCTTCGGTCACATGACAGCACGTGACCGGAGCTTGCCACGATGCCATTGCACAGTATTGCACTGTACTGGAGTGTGCCGGATCTGGCAATCCGGCGAAATGCCGGATGTGTGAAATGGGCCTTAGACGCACATTTCCTCTCAAAAATTTGGAAGGAAAATGAAGAGTGTGTCTTACAATCTGAATGTAGCTTACCAGGAGGTGGAGAATGGGTGCTGTGCTGGCAGTGGGAGCTGTGCTAGGGAGAATGCTGGTGCGGACCCATGCTGGTGTCGGGGGCTCTGCTGGCGGTCGGAGCTCATGATGGCGGCTGGGGCCCTTGCTGGCAGCTGGGGACTGTGTGGCGGCAGGACCCCTGCTTTTGGGGGGCCCTTGCTGGCAGCGGGGGCTATGCTGGTGTTGGATGCCTTATTGAGAGATGCTCTGTCAGCGGTGAGGGCTTCAAAGAAATGGTGCCTTCAGACCATTGATTTCCCAACAGCAGATGAGATCTTGGCTTGTCATTTAGCAGAGAGCTCTATATGCTCCGGGCACCATTTCTTTGAAGTCCACACTGCCGACAGAGCATCTTACAGTGGGACACCTCCTGCACCACCCTGTTCCACATTGCCCCATAGCCAGAACAGACCCCGCAGCCAGCAGAGCCCCCGCAGCCAACAGAGCCCCCGCAGCCGGCATGGCCCTTGTAGTCAACACAGCCCTCACCGCAGCACCTGTAGCATTGCCCTACTCAAGCACCATCCCTGCCTCCTGTGATCCCACTCCACCACCGTTGGTGCCACACCTCGGGTAAGACACCACCGGAGTATAATATGAACCCCATTATTTTTACCTTTTTTTCTCTAATTTTAGGGTGCGTCTCATAATCTGTTGCATCTTATAAAACGAAAAATATGGTAAGTTTCACAACAATTTTTTTCCATGCTGTATTGGAGTAAAACATTATCCTGTCATTTTGTTTTAGAGAAAGGAGAGTCAAAAGTTACCAATATACAATAACACACATTGATCTTATTGTTTAATTTTTATTTTATTTTCCAGAAGAAAATCGAAGATAATTTTCCTGATATATATATAACACAGAAAAATAAATAATGGATAATGTAACACATTTTGATTACATGCAAAATGCCACAGATTGGAATTACATAGAATTTTCAGAAAACTTTATCAGAACCTTTAGCATTGAGGAAATTTGCTTTCTGGTGATCCCTTCAGTGTTTTCTTTGTTGGGAATCATCGGAAATGGTCTTGTTATCTGGTTCGGCTTCTTCAGGATAAAAAAGACAGTCAACGTCATGTGGTTCCTCAGCTTGGCCATTGCTGATTTCTTCTTTACATTAATGACTCTTGCGTACATTGCGCAATATTTAATAGAAAATTCGTCAACATTTTTCTGCAAGATGCTGCCATTAGCGTTGTATCTTAACTCATCAGTCAGTGTCCTCCAGCTGACGGTCATCAGTGTAGACCGATGCATCTGTGTCGTGTTCCCGGTATGGTGCCATAACCACCGAAGACCAAGATTGGCTTTCATCATTGTCTTGGTCATTTGGATAATTTCATTTGCTGTGGCGATACCCTACATTTTATATGCGGACTTGTTAGAAACTTTTACTGGAACAATTTGCCGTTTTGATATAGCAAGATCTACATCAATAAGGAAGACAATTTTTGGCTTTATTTTTTACTTTCTTCTTCCTTTTATTATCATTGTCTCCTGTTACATCGTGATTATCCGGCACATGAGAAGGAAACGCATCTTCACATCTTCTAAGCCTTTTAAAGCCATCGCGGCCATCATCGTTGCCTTCTTTATCTGTTGGTTTCCCAGTTACCTGATTTATTTTTTCATTATATTTAGAAATAATATTAATGTTATTTATTATGGAAGCTTTATAGCCATTGTCCTTATTATTGTGAATTCTTGCATTAACCCCATCCTCTACGTCTTCATTGGTCGAGATTTCAAGGAAAAATGTTGTGGCTCCTTCCAGGCTACGTTTCAGAAGGCGTTTATAGACGACGAAGAGAAGGAAGACTGCCGAAATCAAGAACAGAATATTGCTCTTACAAGGGTTCATACAAAAGACAAATAAGAAGTCATACATGAGCATGCATTACATTATCACATTGGATCACATGTAGATTTTTAAGATATAACTAAAGGATTTTTTTTCC
Source organism: Anomaloglossus baeobatrachus (assembly GCF_048569485.1). Lineage (NCBI taxonomy): Eukaryota > Metazoa > Chordata > Amphibia > Anura > Aromobatidae > Anomaloglossus > Anomaloglossus baeobatrachus. The sequence goes on along the minus strand of NC_134363.1, from coordinate 27,218,079 downwards.
TTTTTGCTTTTGCATTTTTGCTACTCATTTACCAAAAATAAAGAAAACTGCATGATAAAGTAACTGAAATAAAACAATGTATTAAGGATTAAAAATTTATATTTACTTTTACATAAAATAAAAAATAATTTAAATAATGACTTTTCTTTAGTCTATTTAACGATGTTAAAGCATATTTAGGATATTAATTTTTGAAGTTGTTTTTTTTATTTAAATATAAATATTTTGGGCTATGTAAAAAAATGTTAAAATCAGATTTCATGGAAATATTTTGTAGCTTAGCCTTTTAATGGTTCTTTGTTTCCCTGTATATGGCTAGCTGCAAAATAAATAAACGGTCAGGGCCTGGAAGGAGACTGGGCCAGGTCGGGGACCCAGACCTCCCTACCATTAAGGGTACATCTGAGGTGAGGGTGAGTGCAGGGGGTCCCAGTTTTAGGGACAGCATAGGTCCCCCTGTGTCCTCTAGTCACCCATGACAGTTTCATTGTAAATTACTAGCTGCAGAATGAATAACCTGAGTATCTATTAGTGAGTTTGTTTTAATAGGAAGTTTGTATTTCCACTTTTTAGAGCTCGTCTCAACTAATTTATGACCACATGAAAGTTACGGCCAACTTTGCTGTGGTCAGTGCTCATAAATCAGCACAAAGGAGATCAGAAAAACACAAAAAAGAGTTATAAATTACTCAGAATGAGATAAGGTTTGATAGTCTCTTGCTTTTATAGATATAACATCTGCCAAGCAAAAGGTTCAAAAATTTTCATGTGAGTAAAAGAAGGTTTGTACACAAATGAGATGTGAGCGATAATGTGAGCATATGTACCGTATTTTTCATTTTATAAGACGCACTGGATTATAACACGCACCCCAAATTTGAAGGAGGACAATAGGAAAAAAATATTTTTTACTGTTAAAATGAGAGTCCGTCTTATAGTCTTAGTGCCTCTTATATTAGCTCATCAGGGGGTAGCGGTGGTGGTAAAGTGGCTCAGAAATGTCACAGGAAGTAGAGTGGGCAAAGCTGCGGGCTCAGAGGAGGGGGTGTGGTGGCTCAGGAAGGTCGGCGATGCTGCGAGGTCGGAGGAGGGGGTTGTGACAGGGTGTACAGCAGAGCAAGGAGAGACAACAGGCCGAGGATGATCCAACAGGTTTACTAACAGGAATACAGGAACAGCACACGACAAGTCCAAATAAAACAGATTCGGGGCACCTCCCGATAATCCAAAGTGCCAGATCACGATGTAATAGTCCTTTTCAGAGTCCCAGAAATCCCACACAATCCACTGGACGGCGAGATCTGTCCGCAGAATCAGATCTCGCTCCCTTCCTCTTCAAAACTCAGCTCCCAACTGCACTTAGAAATAGGAGTGTATTGTCTGAGCTCGTGGGCCCGCCCCTCAAGGGTAGGGGTCTATGCAATGGTTGGGCCCACTAGAAGATTCTAGAAGGTTGGCACCGAGATGTCTACAGGTTTGTGTAGTTGGCGTTATCCACTGCTTACGAAACAATGGGAAGTTCCCCTGGCTGTGTGGATAAGAGATAATTGCATAATGGGCCCAGAGACACAGGAGATGGGGGGAAGGTATGGTTACTTACATCCCAAGACATTTCAAAGTGTTCAGTAAGTACAACCAAAGGAAAGTGACATCACATCCTGACATAGTATTACAGCAAATACAGTGAGAAGGTAAAATACATCACATGGCATCTTATACAAAAAATATGGGATGGAGAAAAGCACATACATCATGACAATCTCTTTCCCTCCCAACTTGTGTACGTACTAGGGACCTCTACAGGTTGCTGGTCAAGTACACGCAGGCATGGCTGACAGGACTAAAGGCTCCTCCTGCCTGGACAGTCCATCTGCATTTTGGTGTTGGCTGCCTCTTCTATACTGTATGGTAAAGTTATAGGGCTGCAGAGCCAGGCTCCATCGTAATATGCGTCCATTGTCCCCAGAGACTCTGTTCAGCCAGGTGAGGGGATTGTAATCAGTAACCACAGTGAATTCTCGCCCATACAGGTACGGCCTTAGTTTCCTAAGGGCCCACACTACAGCCAGACATTCTTTTTCAACAGTTGCATAGGCCACTTCTCGGTCCAGCAGTTTCCGGCTGAGATAGGCGATGGGGTGTTCGTCCCCACCTGCATTCACCTGGCTGAGGACAGCTCCCAGTCCATAAGCAGAGGCGTCCGTTTGCACAATGAATCTCCTGTTGTAGTCTGGAGAAGCCAGGACAGGATCGCAGATCAGAGCTTCCTTCAGCCGGTTAAAAGCCTCATCACAGGCTGGAGTCCAGGTCACCAGCCGGGGCATTGTTTTCTTGGTCAGGTCGGTAAGAGGCTTGGCCACAGTGCTGAAATGAGCAACAAATTTTTGGTAATAACTGACAGTGCCCAGAAAAGCCATAACTTGTTTCTTAGTTTGGGGTACAGGCCAGTCTCTAATAGCCTGGATTTTGGCAGGCTCAGAACGGGGCTTCCCTCCTCCCACTCTATGCCCTAGGTACTGGACTTCCCCCATCCCCAATTGGCATTTATCGGTTCGAATGGTTAGGCCGGCTGCAAGAATCAGGTCCAGAATAATGGCTACTTGATGCAGATGTTCCTCCCATGTGTGGCTGAAGACGGCGATATCATCCAAGCAGGCACAAGCAAAGTCACCACATCCCCGGAGGATCTGGTCCACCATTCTCTGGAAGGTGGCCGGGGCATTTTTCATTCCAAAAGGCATGCTTAGAAATTCATACAGACCAAAGGGGGTTATAAAAGCGGATCATTCTCTCCCTTCCTCCGTTAGAGGGATCTGCCAGTATCCCTTACTGAGATCCAAGGAAGTGACATATCGGGACCCAGCCAGTCGGTCTAGAAGTTCGTCAATACGAGGCATTGGGTAAGGATCGCTGACGGTATGGTGGTTTAGTCGCCGATAGTCCACACAAAATCGAGTACTCCCATCCTTCTTGGGTACTAACACCACAGGGGAGGCCCAAGGGCTATGGGAGGTCTGGATTACCCCAAGCTGTAACATCTCCTCCAGTTCGTGCTGCATGGTGCTTCGAACTGATTCAGGGACCCGGTAAGGAGCCTGTTGTATGGGACGGATGCCCTGAGTGTCCACATGATGTTCGGTGACGGTGGTTCGACCTGGTTGGGATGAGAAAGCAGCCCGTCTCTGTTGAAGCACTTCCAGCATCTGGATTTTCTGTAAGGAATCCAGGTGATCTCCCAGGGGAACCTGTTCCACAGTGGATGGGGCTCTCGCTGCTTCCATGAGATCAGGTAGAGAGTCCTCATCCTCTTGACCATCTTCTGAAGCCAACCGACAGCTTGCTATCATTGGAATGTTCCGGTCATGGTACTCCTTAATCATATTCACATGGACAGTCTTTTGTCTTAGCCCCTGATCATCTAAAGCAAGAAGGTAATTGGTATCATTCAGTTTTCTGAGAACCCGGAAGGGACCCTCCCATGTGGTCTGCAGTTTATTCTGCCGATGGGGAACAATCATTAAGACTTGTTGTCCTTCTACAAACTCCCGATAGCGTGCTTTATGGTCATACCATGTCTTCTGTCTGGTTTGAGCCATACGCAAATGACTCTGGGCAAAACTAGCAAGTTGGGCCAGGGTTTCTCGCAGCTTTAGGACATAAGGGACAACAGGGGCTCCTGTATCTTCAACTTGCCCCTCCCAGTATTCCTTGAGCAGGGTTAAGGGTCCTCGGACCTTTCTTCCATAGAGTAGTTCAAAGGGGGAGAACCCAGTGGACTCCTGGGGAAATTCCTGATAGGCAAACAAGAGATGGGGTAGGTACTTCTCCCAGTCTGAATCTCGGTCCGTGAAGGCCCTCAGCATATTCTTCAGAGTGCCATTGAATCGTTCACAAAGTCCATTTGTTTGGGGATGATACGGGGTAGTTCGGATCGCTCGTACTCCACAGGTGCGCCACAGACACTGGACCAACTCTGACATGAACTGGGAACCTTGGTCCGACAAGATCTCACTGGGGAATCCTACTCTGGTAAAAATAATAACCAAGGCCTCGGCCACCTTAGCTGCAGAAATACTTGACAAGGCCATGGCTTCTGGATATCGGGTGGCATAGTCCACAACAGTGAGAATGTACTGCTTTCCAGATTTACTTGGTTTAGCCAGAGGTCCAATGATATCAACAGCTACTCTTTGAAAGGGTTCTTCTATTATAGGGAGCGGTTGCAGGGGTGCCTTTGGGTGATCTCCGGGTCGCCCTCTACGCTGACATATGTCACAAGTTCGGCAGAAATGCGCCACTGCTTGGGAAATTCCCGGCCAATAAAAAGTTTGAGTCAATCGTCTCTCAGTGCGGGTTTTGTCTTGATGGCCGGCAGTAGGAATGTCATGAGCCAGGTGTAATAGGGGAATTCTGTATTTCTGAGGAACAATCAGCTGTTTGCTATAAGTCCAGGGCTTATCTAGGGAGTCGGCATTGGCAACCCGATACAGAAGTCCATTTTCTCTGATAATTCTTTCTCCGTTCTCCCCTAGCTGCCCTATTTCAGCTCGAGCTCTAAAACTAGCCAGGGTGGGGTCAGTCTCTACTTCTTGTCTAAACTGAACTTTATCCCAAGTAACATTCATATTATCCCCACAAGAAGAATCACTCACCGGCTGTAATGGCAGTTCTGGTGGCCTCATTTCTATGGATGGGTTGTACACGTCCACATGCACTGCTCTCTTGGCTTGACTTCTGGTTACCGCACCGACAAAGTGGCAATGAAGATTCCCCACATCAGGCACAGAATCCAGCTTTTCTCCTGGTGAAGGTGTCTGTAGATAATGAACAGGCAAAGGCGGTCTGTAGCTGTTCTGCCTCCGAACACCTGGACATTGGAATTGCATGTGCCCAGGCTGCCCACATCCATAACATCTGCGCTCTGGGATTCTTCCTCCACGTCTTATTCCCAAAGGTGGAGCAGGAGTAATGTGAGGCACAGTCACACGAAGGTCCCCATGAGTTGATGGTCTAGGGCAGGGGTGGGGGACCTCCGGCCCGCGGGCCTCATGCGGCCCGCAATGACCTTTTATGTGGCCCCCGAGCAGGTTCCCGAGAGCTGCAGTGATGGGTTCGCCGCTGCAGTCCTGTAGGTTGCCAGCCCTTTCAATCACAACATACGCCGCTGTCCAGTGTCAGAGTGCTCAGCAGTGTGTGTGTGTGTGCCCGCCCCTCTGCTCTCTGGAGCGGTGTGGCCGCCCCTCTGCTCTCCGGAGCAGTGTGCCCACCCCTCTGCTCTCCGGAGCGGTGTGCCCGGCGCCTGCACTCCCGACACTCTGTGCCCGGCGTTTGCACTCCCGCCGCTCTGTGCCCAGCGGCTGCACTGACGCCGCTCTGTGCCCGGCGCCTGCACTGACGCTGCTCTGTGCCCGGCGCCTGCACTGACGCCGCTCTGTGCCCGGCGCCTGCACTTACGCCACTCTGTGCCCGGCGACTGCCCTCCGTGCCCCGTCCAGTGCTTTGGGGCCTTCCAGTTCTGTGTACCAACCCCCCCAGAGGTGTGTGCAACGCTCAGTGCTGTGTCCCCCCCCACTCATGTGGTGTATGTCAGGGCTCTGCAAGTGCTGTGTGCAGCCCGGACAGTGCCGTGTGCCCTCACAATGATGTGTATCACCCTCACCCCCAGTGTTGTATTACCTCAGTCATGCCTGTGCTCTGAAAGTGCTGTCTGTGCCCCCATTCCCCCCAGTAAGGTCTCTGCCCCCCCAGTGAGGTCTCTGCCCCCACAAGGAGGTCTCTGCCACCCCCCAGTGAGGTCTCTGCCACCCCCAGTGAGGTCTCTGCCCCCCCAGTGAGGTCTCTGCCCCCCCAGTGAGGTCTGTGCCCCCAGCCCCTCTTGTAATGTGTGCACCCCCAGCCCCTCCAGTGATGTCTCTGCCCCCAGTGATGTCTCTGACCACAGCCCTTCTTGTGATGTGTGCGCTACCCTGCCTCTCCAGTGATGTCTCTGCCCCCCCAGTGATGTCTCTGCCCCCCCAGTGATGTTTCTGCCCCCCCAGTGATGTCTCTGCCCCCCAAGTGATGTCTCCGCCCCCCCAGTGATGTCTCTGCCCCCCCAGTGATGTCTCTGCCCCCCCAGTGATGTCTCTGCCCCCAGCCCCTCTTGTGATGACTGAGCCCCCAGCCCCTCTTGTAATGTCTGTGCCTCCAGCGTCTCCTGTGATGTATATACAAAGAGTTGACTGCGCTACAGACCGAGACAAACATAGAAAAGCAGTTGTCAGAAGCAACATGATTTCTATCATCAAACATCACAGCCACACCAAAGAGAAGGAGCTGCAGCTACCACAGTAGGGGTGAGTTAATTGTTTGACCAAATATAGAAGGGTTATTTTCACATTGATAATTTGGTGCGGCCCCCGAAGGTTGGTAGAAATTGCCATATGGCCCCCGGCGGTAAAAAGGTTCCCCATCCCTGGTCTAGGGTGATGGTGAACATTGGGGTCAGAAGGACCAGGGGCCACCAGCGTTGGGGGGCTGGTGTTTTTTTCTCGCTGAGTAGTAGTTTTTTCCACTGAGGCTTGATGGTGAGAGCCTCATCAGCTAGAGCTGCAGCTTCCTCCACAGTGGCTGGTCTCCTTTCATGCACCCATTCCCGGATCTCAGCGGGGCACTTGAAGAAAAAACTGCTCTTTTAGGAGGACCTGGAGGACGGTCTCCAAGGTTAAGGCCTCCTCTGCCTCCAGCCAACGATGCCACAGATGTTTGAGTTTGTGGGCATACATCTTGAAAGACACTTCCTCATCACATGCTAAAGTACGGAACTGAGTCCTGTAAGTGTCTGGCGTTACAGCATAATGTTCTAGAATAGTCTGTTTAATATCCGCATACTCACAGTTCCACCGAGGGTCCATAGCTCTATAGGCTGCGGCAGCTCCACCCTCTAAGAGCCCAACCAGATGCCAGGCGCTCCCTTTCTGGGACTTCCATTAATCGACACTGATGCTCAAAGTCTTGGAAGAAGCCCTCAATGTCACCAGCAGCCTAATTAAACTGCTTGAAGTCTTTGCGGGACACTCTGGGAAGTTCCCTCATGGTGGGTGCTGGGGTTACAGTCTGTCTGGAACCTCTAGCGGCTTCCACAGCGAGCTGTTTATCCAGCAATGCCATCTCCTCCATCCTGCGCTCCTTCTCTTTAGCTCCACGCATGACCTCCATCTTATATTCTATGGTGGTCTCCTCTCCCAGGAAGGCCATCTCCTCCTTGTACCACACAACCCACTGACTTTTTTGGGTATTTACCTCCAGCTGCCATCTTTCTTCCGTTTGCTGGGAGGATCCTTCCTCAGCATCATTTTGCGAGCAAACTCCTTCCAATGCCTCAATCAGCTGCTCCTTGGAGAGTCCCTTGTAGCTGACTCCCAGTTCACGGGCTTTGTTTGTAGGTTCACCGCAGTCCAGTTCTTGTACTCTGAGGTTCTGGTTCCAGCTGTTGATGGGCCGTTGTCCTCCATTCCTTCTGCTCTGATCCCACCGCTGCCAATCAGTTTGTGACGGGGTGTACAGCAGAGCAAGGAGAGACAACAGGCCGAGGATGATCCAACAGGTTTACTAACAGGAATACAGTAACAGCACATGACAAGTCCAGAATTCATTTCGGGGCACCTCCCAATAATCCAAAGTGCCAGATCACGACGTAATAGTCCTTTTCAGAGTCCCAGAAATCCCACACAATCCACTGGACGGGGAGATCTGTCCGCAGAATCAGATCTCGCTCCCTTCCTCTTCAAAACTCAACTCCCAACTGCACTTAGAAATAGGAGTGTATTGTCTGAGCTCGTGGGCCCGCCCCTCAAGGGTAGGGGGTCTATGCAATGGTTGGGCCCACTAGAAGATTCTAGAAGGTTGGCTTCGAGATATCTACAGGTTTGTGTAGTTGGCGTTATCCACTGCTTACGAAATAATGGGAAGTTCCCCTGGCTGTGTGGACAAGAGATAATTGCATTATGGGCCCAGAGACACAGGAGATGGGGGGAAGGTATGGTTACTTACATCCCAAGACATTTCAAAGTGTTCAGTAAGTACAACCAAAGGAAAGTGACATCACATCCTATTACATAGTAATTACAACAAATACAGTGAGAAGGTAAAATACATCACATGGCATCTTATACAAAAAATATGGGATGGATAAAAGCACATACATCATGACAGGGGTGTTGTGGCTCAAGAGGTTAGGTGTGCGGAGGGTCAAGATACTGCAGGCTTGTGGAATGTCGTGGCAGCGGGCACCATTGATCTGCCAACAGGCTTGAAGGAGAGGGTGTCACGGCTCAAGGGGGTCAGTGTGCAGCAGCAGAGGGTCAGCGATACAGCGGGCTCGTGGGGTGTCGTGGCAGAAAGCGCCATTGATCTGCTGGCGGACTGCGGGCTTCAATGAATCACGGCGGTTGATGCAAAGGACTTCTAGAAAATGGCCACGGAGGGGGCACATGTGCAGATTGGCCTCTGTGGCCATTTTCTTGAAGTCCATTGCGTCAACCGTGAGGCGATTCAAAGCAGCCTGCATTCCGGCAGCAGATCAATGGTGCCCTCCACAGCGATAGCCCACAAGCCTGCAATATCGCCGACCCTCTGCTGTTGCACACTGTCCCTCTTGAGCAGCAACACCTTCTCCTCCGAGCTTGTCGGCAGGTCAATGGCACTCACCGCTGTGTCACCCCATGAACCCTCAGTATCGCCAACGTTCTGCTGCTGCACACTGACTATCTTAAGCTGCTCCACTGCAGTGACACCCCCTCCAAGCCCTCCGTATCGCCGACCCTGCGCCACTACTGCTGCCCCGATAAGCCATATGCAGGTTGTATGTTTTGGGGGGGAAAAGGGCAGCTTACAAACTGGAAAATATGCTTTTTATTTTTGGAAGTGAGTTACTAGAAATCCGTGGACATTTGTAATATTTGAGTAGACCTCAATATCATTTGAATACAATCAGGTCCAGACATATTTGGACAGTGACCAAATCTTTGTGATTTCAGCTCTGCAGGCCACTATTTTTTAATTAAAATTAAACAACTGAGATGCCATTGATGGGGAAACTTTCAAGTTTAATTAAAGGGATATAAAAAAAATATCATGCTAAATGTTTAGAAATTGCAGCCATTTTTCTCCTCATTTCAAAGGATCAAAAGTTATTGGAAAAATAACTTTATCATAAATAAAATGTTAATTTTTAATACTTTGTAGAGAATCCATTACGGACAATGACTGCCGGAAGTCTTTAGGCCATGGACGCCACCATTGCTGGTTTCTTCCTATGTGATGCTTTACTGCAGCCAACTTCAGTTGCTGCTCGTTGTCCTTTACCCCTTGAGTTTTCTTTTAATAGTGTGGCCCAAAAGCAGAGCATTTTTCTCCTAACTTCCGATCTATTTAGTCCCATGATCTAAGCTATTTTCTAATATACTTACTTTACAAATTCCCTTCCATTCCCTAACAGGTACTGTGTTTCTACCTTTTATTTCCTGTCTGATGATGCTTTGTGTGAGTACCGTAGTTCTGAAATGAAATGTCATCAGTGACGCTTATTTTAGGGGTGGTGCCTTCTCTGTTATGTCCCTGAGTGTCTACCTCGTGCAGTGCTTAAATTCCAACCCCCTACCGTGCATTCCCTAACTAACAGGTACTGTGTTTTTACCTTCTATTTCCTGTCTGATGATGCTTTGTTTGAGTACCCTAGTGCTGAAATGAAACGTCATCAGTGACGCTCATTTTAGGGGTGGTGCCTTCTGCGTTATGTTCCTGAGTGTCTACCTCGTGCAGTGCCTAAATTCCAACCCCCTACCGTGCATTCCCTAACTAACAGGTACTGTGTTTTTACCTTCTATTTCCTGTCCGATGATGCTTTGTTTGAGTACCCTAGTGCTGAAATGAAACGTCATCAGTGACGCTCATTTTAGGGGTGGTGCCTTCTGCGTTATGTTCCTGAGTGTCTACCTCGTGCAGTGCCTAAATTCCAACCCCCTACCGTGCATTCCCTAACTAACAGGTACTGTGTTTTTACCTTCTATTTCCTGTCCGATGATGCTTTGTTTGAGTACACTAGTGCTGAAATGAAATGTCATCAGTGACGCTCATTTTAGGGGTGGTGCCTTCTCTGTTATGTCTCTGAGTGTCTACCTTGTGAATTGGCTAAATTCCTGCCCCTACCGTGCACTGTTTTCCTTGTGCAGTATCTCCCTCCATGCCTTGTTCGATGATCATTGCGTCCAGATTGTTGTTGACTTATGAATAGTAATAAGCTGGCAGCAGAGTGATGTCACTATCCCTGGCAGAGACCACTGACGTCACCTACAGTGCAGCGTTGATATAATGATGACGCTCTGCTTGAGGCTTATTACTATTCATAAGTCGACAACAGTCTGGAAGCTGCGATCATCGCACAGCGTAGGTGGGAGATACTACACTAGGCAGACGTCATAAGAATCTCTTTCAAATGTGTAAACCTTGAAGCACGCGTCTGGTCTCATAGGGACAAGGGGATGTTCAGGTCTCACAATCTCAAAGCCCAAAAAGCTGAAGGTTCGAAGGAGCACAGCTCTATCATCTCTGTTCTTGTGCAAGCAGATGATGACATGCTCGACTTGGAGTTCCCCCTTCTTGAGCTCTCATTCCATCCAGATAGCTTCCCATGGGCATGATTCTGAACTAGTCAGGCCCCAGTCTTGCTCTATCCCCATTGTATATTGAGGTTGGCTGACACAAAGGGGAGGATTTAAATGTAGGGACTAGGAACATACCGATTGGGTATATATTGTCATGGTGGGATGGGTTTTACGCTTTTTTGATCAAAATTGTGTTAACTAAGTACCCTATATTATTTATATGTACTATTACTATTACTTTATTTATTTAGTGCAGGGTGTATGCTCATTTTGTTTTTATCAGTTTTGTGCTGTCAATTGCAATACAAGTCTGATAAGAAAGAATTGAAGCGGTTGTTAGTCATAAGGTCATGATAATAAATAAAAAAAAAATGTTCTCAGTAAAGATTAAAAAGCTGAAATACAGATATGATATAAATGATAGGAGAATGTATCTAGACTTACAGAGAAGGAAAAGTTACCAATAGAAATCAAACTGGGAAAGCAACTGGTAGGTATATAGACGATTACTCCAATAGCATAATATAAAGTTGTAATAATTATTTGTTCTACATGGCTTTAAAAAAAGTAGACTTTAATAGGATTGTAACTCAATTTGCAACTTTTAATTTTAGACACCTAACAAAAAAAGATTAATCTGCTCTAGTAGATTGAAGAAATCTCAATCTGTCACAGTTCAAAAACAAATAGAAAACTAATAATTATAGCAACTACAGTACATGGGTAGCATCTTTCTAACTGTAACATCATATTTATTTGTCATTCTTTAGTGTCCATAAGAGCTTATTTGCTAGCTGTTAGAAACAGAACCTGGAATATAAATGGTAGGTATATAGACGATTAATCTAATAGCATAATATGAAGTTGTAATAATTCTCTGTTATATACTGCTTTAAGAAAGGGAGACTTTGATAGGAATGTAGTTAGCCAAGAATTTTGCAACTGTTAATTTTGGACACCTAACAAAAAAAGATTAATCTGCTCTAATGGGTCTAAGAAAGCTCAATCTGTTACAACTCAAAAACTAATAGAACACTAATAATTGTAGCAACTGTGTGATACATGGGTAGGGTCTTTCCAACTGTAACATCATATTTATTTCTCATTCTTTGGTCTCTACAAGAACTTCTTCCCTAGTTGTTAGAAGAGTTTCTTTGATACTGAACAGATCAAGGATGGACTCCCCTCCAAAAACTCAGAATTAGTTTGTTAGGAAACATCAAAACTGTATTTTGTAAATTGGACAACTTCAACCCTTTTATGTTTGTGGTATCACATACTGTTTAATTTTTGTTGAAAAAGTTTAATTTGCAAAACAAGAAAAGTACTGCAAAACGTGTGATTTTAGTTTGCATGTTTTTGTCCAAAACATTGGGGGCAACTTTACTTATTAGGTGTCTATATTGTTTAGGCAAAAAAAAAAAAAAAAAAGTCTTACACATGTAAAAGCTTTATTAGAAAGTGAGTATATACAAAATATGCCTGAAAGAAATGCTATTCCCCCACATTTGTGCACTATTTGTTTAGATACATTTAGAGAAAAAAAAGCCAGAAATCAAAGAATTATTTTCCCTTTGTTAAAAAATAGAGAAAAAGTTTTGTATACAAATGCAACAAAATAACAAAGAAAGAATACAATAATGTGTCCAGAGATTTTGACTTTAAATATTTTTTCCTGGATGAAGCTTGATGCAAAATATGCATCAGTTATTTTTTCCATAGGTGAAGTGTGATGTGAGGAATACGACATATCCATACAGGCTAGTCACCGGCCAATCATACATATTTCCACACATCCTGACCTGCATCATGAGATATTCAGGATAGAAAGCCTCCCAAAAGTTTGGGAGAAAAATGAGGGGTCTGTCTTATAATGCGAATGGAGGTGAAGAATGGGCACTGTTCTGACTGCGGTGGGGGATGTGCTGGCTGCGGCAAAGCAGTACTGGCTGTGGTGGAGGCTGTCTGGGGAAGGGAGGTGTGGTGGGTGAGATGCTCTGTAGGCAGTATGGGCTTCAAATAATGGTGCCTTGAGTCGGCGCGTGCGCAGTTGGAGCTCAGCTCAAGAACTCAACTGCGCATGCGCCACCTCCGACACATTGATCTCCCAGCAGCAGACTTAAGGAAAATGGTTCCCAGAGGTGGCGCATGACGATGACATCTCAGCTTGTCATTGAGCCGAGAGCTCAATCTGCGCACTGGATGACTCTGGGCACTATTTTTTCTTAATCCAGCACTGCAGACAGAGCATCTATGACACTCTGCACTGTACTGCTTCACACAGCCAGCACGACTCCTGCAGCTAAGGCAGCCTCCACAGCCAGCACAGCCCCCATTGCAGCCAGCGTAGCTCCCACAGCAGCACCTGCAGCATCACCTTACGCCAACACTGCCCCTGACTCCTTTGAACCCGCTCCACCACTGCTGCTGCTGTCCCTCCAGTAAGACACCAGAGTATAAGATGGACCCCTTTTTTTTTACCTTCTTCATCTCTAAATTTGGGGTGCATCTTATAATCCAGTGTGCCTTATAAAATGAAAAATATGGTAAATTATCGAAAGGAGAAAATAACTAGACAAAATATTATATTTTAGGAATTTATTTTATTGAACAATTTTACAAGGCAGAATTTTCTGTAATTCTTAACATTTTTTTTCCAAACCAGTTAGGTTTTCGTAAGATAATATTACCAAGTCAACTTTTATCCAGCCATTAATCTATAGGGCCATTAGGAATACAAAACTACTGTCTTTCAATATGATTTGATAATCTCATCTTTTTTTTGTTTCAGAAATAATAGAAGAAAATATTCTTGATATCTATGAAACAGAAAACAAAAATAATGGAGAATGTAACAAATTTCTTTTCCCTGGAGAATACCACAAATTTGGAAAATAAAGATTATTATGAAAACTATACCACAAGTTACAATTTTGAAGCCATAGCCATTGTGGGCTTTTGCTTTGCTTTGATCGGCTTGATGTTTTGTTTGTTGGCAATCATTGGAAACAGTCTTGTCCTCTTTTTTGGCTTCTTCAGGATGAAAAAGACAGTCAATGTCGTGTGGTTCCTCAGCTTGGCCATCGCTGATTTCTTCTTTACCTTATTGCTTCCTGTGTACATTGCCCAATTATTATTAGGAAATTGGTCAAAATTTTCATGCAAGATAATGCCACTACTTCTGTATCTTAACTCATCGGTCAGTGTCTTCCAGCTCACGGTCATCAGTGTAGACCGATGCGTCTGTGTCGTCTTCCCGGTATGGTGCCATAATCACCGGAGACCAAGATTGGCTTTCATCATTGTCTTGGTCATTTGGATAATTTCATTTGCTCTGGCGATACCCTACATGTTATATGCGGACACATCAAACACTTTTGATGGAACAATTTGCAAGTTCGACATAGATAAATCTATATTCGTAAAAAAGACAATTTTTGGCTTTGTTTTGTACTTCGCTTTGCCATTTATTATCATTGTCTCCTGTTATATTGTGATTGCTCTGCACATGAGAAGGAAACGCATCTTCACATCTTCGAAGCCGTTTAAAACCATCGCGGCCGTCATCGTTGCCTTCTTCATCTGTTGGTTTCCCATTTATTTGATTACCTTTTATATGATATTTGGATCCACTGGGATTAATCTTCTTGTATTTTATTATGGAGGTTTAACTGCCTTTGTCCTAACAATCCTGAATTCTTGCATTAACCCCATCCTCTACGTCTTCATTGGTCGAGATTTCAAGGAAAAATGTTGTGGCTCCTTCCAGGCCAAGTTTCAGAAGGCGTTTATAGAAGACGAAGAGAAGGCAAATTGTAAGACTCAAGATGGGACTATAGCTCTTACAATGGTTCATACACGAGAAAAATAAGAAGTCACACATGAGCATGAATTACATTATCACTTTGGATAAAATGTAGATTTTTAACATATAACTAAAGGATCTTTTTGTTTTGCTTTTGACATTTTTAGTCAACTACTAAAAATATAGCAAGCTGCATATTTAAGATATTTAATGATAAAGAAATCTAAGTTGAGGATTAAATATATTTACTTTTACTTACGGTATATAAAATAAAAAATATTTAAAAATACTCTAGTATTCTATTAATTAGTTTTCAAACTTATTCAATATAGGGATACTTTTTGGTGTATTTTTTATTATTTAAACACATATTTTTGGCTATGTTAAATTTTTAAATTTACAGGAGATAAACTGTGAAAAAAGAAGCGCAATAGGGTCTTACCCCGGTAGCAAGGGGGGGATAAAGAAGGGTGGTATTACTCACCTATAGGGGTTGTGAAAGTCACAACTCCTATAACAGCATGTAAGTTACTCCAAGCCACGGCAGCGGTCCCCAAATTGGCAGATAACAGAGAGTAGTAGAATAGGGTGTCCAAGCCGCGCCAATGACTAGCCGATCATGAAGATTGTAGATTAATGTTGCTTTTATTCAATGCACAGGTCAACGCGTTTCGGGAGACACAGCTCCCTTCCTCAGAACAGACTGGCAAGAAACATCAAATCTCTGATTTGCCGCGCCGGTGATCAGGGAACGGTGAGTATGCGAGAGGGGTACTCCATTTAGTCGCTCTGGTGATTAGCGGTCACCGGTGAGTCCTTCACAGGTGACCGCTAATCAGGACGCGACACAGACAGAGCCGCGGTATGAGGATGAAGTCGGGTGAAGTTCACCCGAGTTCATTCTCAGCGTGCGACTCTGTCTGCTGTCAGCCGGCATGTATCAACGACATTTAACACTAGAACTACTGAGGTAGTCATTTTGACTACTTTGCACCATGTATTTCTATATAGGTGTCACGAGTCCAGTAGTTCTAGTGTTAACATCACACACGGACATTTCACATGGACAACACACACACGTCAGTTAAGTTTCACACACACACACGGCCATTCCACACGCACACGTGGTTACCATACGCCGGACACACAGCCACCACACGTGCGTTATTTACGGACCAAAAAACGGATTACGGACATGAAAAACGGCCCGTATTACACGTGCTTGGTTATCAAGGACGTGTGTTTTAGGCCTTAGTCAGATAGCCCTTACACAGCCTGGAGGTGTGTTTGGGGTCATTGTCTTGTTGAAAAATAAATGATGGTCCAACTAAATCAAATCGGATGGAATAGCACGCCGCTGCAAGATGCTGTGGTAGCCATGCTGGTTCAGTATGCCTTCAATTTTGAATACATCCCCAACAGTGTCACCAGAAAAGGCCCCCCCCACACCATCACACCTCCTCCACCATGCTTCACAGTGGGAACCAGCCATGTAAAGTCCATCCGTTCACCTTTTCTACAAAGACACGGTGGTTGGATCCAAAGATCTCAAATTTGGACTCATCAGACCAAAGCACAGATTTCCACTGGTCTAATGTCCATTCCTTGTGTTCTTAAGCCCAAATAGGTCTCCTCTGCTTGTTGCCTGTCCTTAGCAGTGGTTTCCTAGTAGCTATTTTACCATGAAGGCCTGCTGCACAAAGTCTCCTCTTAACAGTTGCTCTAGTGATGAGAAGGTGTGTCCAAACTTTTGGTCTGTACTGTATCTATGTATCTATCTATCTATCTATCCCTCTATCTATCTATCTATCTATCTATCTATCTATCTATCTATCTATCTATCTATCCCTCTATCTATCTATCCCTCTATCTATCTATCTATCTATCTATCTATCTATCCCTCTATCTATCTATCCCTCTATCTATCTATCTATCTATCTATCTATCCCTCTATCTATCTATCTATCTAAAAAAATAAAAATTTAGAAAAGCATCACAATTGCACACACTAGGTACCAGGCCTTACCGCAACCTTCCAAAAAGTTGCTTAGTATATCTAGAAAAAAAAAAGCAAAGGCAGAACTCCAGTTTTTTAGTGAGGAA